>NC_048306.1:22709151-22728279 GCF_013100865.1 Trachemys scripta elegans | reverse complement strand
CACCACACCGCCGGCCCCGCATGTCCCGATTTTCCCGGATATGTCCGGCTTTTGGGGATTTTCCCCTGGACGGGGATTTGGAGCCCAAAAAGCCGGACATGTCTGGGAAAATCCGGATGTATGGTAGCCCTACTACATGTCTCTTCTCCTCCCAGCCTGCCACAACCTAATGCAGGCTGCCTCACTGTCCACGCAGTCTTCACCCCCTTCCCAACACCAGGATTCAGTAAAAGCCTCTTGGTGGGGTCCAATGCCATTGAGATAGCTGACTCTCCCCATTCCATGCACCGTGAGATCTCACATGTGGAAGATCTCCCTCTGGGAGCAGATGCTAGGGACGAAATCTGACCCTTAGATTTTAGCTACACATTTCTCTCCATAAAGAGGGCATCTATGAAAATGGAGGTGTGATTGTCCCTGTGAGGCACACAGACCCATATTCTCCGACGGGGTAAATCAGCACAGCTTCTTTGAAGTCAGTGGAGCTGCACTGATTTACACCAGCTGATTATCAGGCCCAGAGAGTGTGCAGAAGGCTGTTGCCAGGATGTGCACCTCATACATTTTTCTGTTAGGCCTAGGGTGACCAGATGTCCTGATTTTGGGGTCTTTTTCTTATATAGGCTCCTATTACTCTCCACCCTCTGTCCTGATTTTTCACATTTGCTGTCTGGTCACCCTAGTTAGGCCCCACTTTGAACCGGCATCACTGGGGTTGAGAGCATTCAGCACGTTGCAGATTCTTGGTTTATACTTCAGTGCAGCCCTTCATCCCTGCCTTCTCTGGGAATCACTTATCATAGCTTTGCACAGTGAACAGCATTGTTTTTTCCTGCTGGTGGGAAAAAAAAAAAAATCTTGTGTGTTGATGAAACTGTCCAAAGTGAATTTTCTCATCTTGTTCTGACAAGGGCTAGGTGAGATTTCAGTGCTAGTTGGGTCACGCTGAGTGTCAGTGTAGTGCTGTTTGATATAGGGATAGGCCATAAAGAGCATTAGCCACTAAAATAGAAAGCTATAACTCAGATCTGGGTACCTGACATTGATTTGAAATATACCAAAGGAGCAAGGAGGCAGTCTTAATGAATGTGGCAAGGACTTTTCATAGGAGTTGCTCTTCCCACAAAGTGGTGGAAACAAACCACACTGGAATTAATTCTGAAGTGCCCCAAGGCAGCAATGGTCTGAACTCAATCACATTATTGCTTTTTGCTCATTTTCAGCTTCTGTTTGTTTATGGCAGTAGCATAATAGCCCTTAAACTTGACCAGGAAAATGGGGATTGGAATGATAATAGTTAACATGCCAAATATTGCAGCAAAGGCTGCCATCACCTGGCCAAAGATGGTGAGAGGGATGATGTCGCCATAGCCCACAGTGGTTAGCGTGATCAGAGCCCACCAGAAGCAAATGTTAATGTCTGTGAAGTGCAAATCTGCCCGGTAAGAAGAATGAATACCCAGCAACTCGCTATAGAAAAAGAGAGAACCAAAGAAGAGGGTTTCAAAGGCCAGGATGATCAGCAGGAAGCAGATCTCTTGGATGATGGACTTGAGCGTGTAGGACAGGACTCTCAGGATCAGAGGGGTCTCTATTAGCTTGAATATCTTCAGGAGTTTGAGGAGGTAGACTACGCGGACAAACCCCAGCCAAAGCGCTAGGCTAGGCATTTTCTGAATCTGCTCGGCGCTGAAGAGTTCAATGTAAACTGGGAAGAGGGAGAGGAAATCAGCCACATTCAGAGGATTCCTGAGGAATTTCTTTTTGTCTGGACAGAAGAAAAATCGCATGGAAAACTCAAAAGTGAACCAGAGGACACAGAACAGCTCCAGGTGGAGCAGGTAAGGGGCCTGGTGATAATAAGGCTCATGGATGCTGTGCATTACTTCGGAATGGCCGAAAACGGTCAAGTTAGCAGCAGAGTACTCGTACTGGGCCTTAGTCTCCTCACAGAATATGATGACGATTCCAATGATGAACAGCAGAGAAATAATAGCCAGGCACTGCAGAGGGACAGAAAGGTCAGACGTAGGATCAGGTCAGTGTGAGGGTATCCCAAAACTTCAAAGCCTCACTTCACATCCAGGATTCTCAGCATCAAACATTACCTTTTCCTAGACTAACTTTTACCCAATTTCCATCTAGGAATAGATTCACACATTGAAGGTTTCTTTTTCTTTTCCATCCTTACCTGTCCAAGGCCAAGAGGGGGATCTGGGTCAAGGAAAATAATGTGAACTATTAGCATCTGGACTTGTAGGGAAGGGGAGACATCTGACAGCTAGAGCAACATGTACAGATTCACTGAGATTGCCCTAGCACGAAGTGCTGGCTCAAGCGACTCAGCTGTTCTAGACAGACTGGAAAATGTCCTCTGCCTTCTCCAAACCGGCAGCTGCTGCCCCAAGTGCCTGTTCTGAGAGGAGCAGAATTAATGAAATGCACTTTTAACTGTACACACCACAGTAGGAAATGCGCAGCCCTAGCATGCAGAGCAGTGGGGCACAGCAAAGCGCCATAGCCATGGCCCAGCACTAGCAGGGAGACATGAACTGATCCTTATTTTCAAAAATATTTGCCGAATGCTTTGGAGGAATAATTTAGAGCCTATGGGTCAGTGGTGGGCAACCTGTGGCCCATGGGTCGTATATGGCCCATCAGGCTAAGCTGATTGTGGGCTGCGAGACATATGGCTGATGTTGACTGTCCGCAGGCACGGCCCCCGGCAGCTCCCAGTGGCCACGGTTCGCCGTTCCTGGCCAATGGGAGCTGCGGGAAACAGCAGCAGCACGGCTCACCTCTTCCCACAGCTCCCATTGGCCAGGAACGGCGAACCGTGACTACTGGGAGGTGCGGGGGGCCGTGCCTGTAGACGGTCAATGTCAGCAACATGTCTCACTGCCCACAATCAGCATACCCTGATGGGCCGCGGGTTGCCCACCACTGCTATAGCTTGTTTATGAAATGATCACTTCAGTTGTTTATTAGTCATATTGAATGAGGACGGGGGTCACCTAAATCACATGGTCTGGTTTCGGCTCCCAAGTGAGATTAGTAAAATCTTATAATATAAAAATAACTCGTAGTAAATAGCTCATTTCTAGTATGAATTTTCAGAGGAATAATCATTAGTGCTAAAACTCATGAAACCTCTAGGATTCACAAATTGCCCTGGAATACCAAGGCAAATACTTCTGTGTAACTAATAGCAGCATCACCTACCTGAATCAGACAAGCTGAACTGCACACTAAAAATATTGGTGAATCAAGTTGTTATTCTGGGATGTTTTATTTAATTGTTCAAGTACCGTAGCTGTAAGCAGGACTCTGAACCCGTGCTCTAGAGCTGCAAGTTCCTAAGCTTTTTCCACCCCCAAAGATTCAGGCTCACGCTGACGAATCTATCTGGTTCCCCACTGGGAGCATTACCTTGGCACTTAAAGAGGAAAAGGGCTTTTCAAAGATAGACCAGATCTTTGGCTGCCACCTGGCCCTCCAGCTGAAATCCCTTCTTTCCACCTGGACTATGAGGCACTGGTCATCCGCATGTTCGTTCTCATCCCAAACGTTAAATTCCTCCGGCTGGCTGTCTTTGTTGGTCAGCTTCAGCCAACAGCAGGGGGCCAGCTGTGCATCACTTATCTCCCAGAAAGCCAGCTCTTCCTCTAAGATTGATCTGCAGGTGTCTACAGGACAATGGAGGTGTTTGGTCCTGTAATAGCTCAACACATAGCCAAAGAGCTGAGCACTCCTGTCAAAGAAGAATTCTTTGGTGGTAGGGTTATAATCATACAGTGTGCTGGCATTGGGCTCTGTGAGGCTGCAGAGCTTGGTCCCTGGGAAGGTCCGGAGGGTGCTGCAGTATGTCTCATGTCTGATTCCTCCAACATTCAGGATGATCTTCTCTTTTGAGCCATCCATCCTTCAGGTGTCAAGTGGTGGGTTCACGTTCTGATTGGCTTCTGTTAATCTCTAGCAGCCTAGAGGGAGAAAGGGTAAGAATGCAAATTAAAACCCTCAAGGCTACAAATCTGAAGCAGGGCAGTTTTCCATGGCATGTCACACCACTCTATTAAAGCTCATTTTGTAACTTCCCTGAGCACTGGAATTTCCTAGAGAAAGTGCCCGACTCCTCTCACCATTGACCTATTCTATTAAATATAGGCTCTTCTACTGCGCACATCACTCATCTGAACGCCTTCCAATAGTGCATTAAGAAACATGACTGTCTGTCACATGTTGTTTGTTCTCTCATCTTCTCCCTAGGGGAGAAGGGTATATTGTGGAGTGTCTTGTTTTTGGTAGAGGTTTTTTAACATAATATAATAATTTTAATATACATATTGCCCTGTATTTATGTTAGAGAAGGCGAGGTCAAAGAAAAATACCTTGCATTTGGAGCACAAAGTGGTGAAGTTTGTGATGGTCCTTAGTTCCTGAGGGAATTCAGAAAACTCTGCCTCACATAAGGATGGGAAATACCCATGTATTAACTTCCTATGTGCCAGAAGAGCAGAGCTTTTGACCACAGTCTTCATCCCAGAGCTTTAGGTGGTCTTTTAGACTTCACCTATCCTTCTGGGTGTGGGAGATTTTCTCCTCTCTCCACATTACCTTGATGATTTGGAGAGTCACAAGTGAGATGATATGACTGCATGGCTGTCAACTGGACCATGTTTTCTGGGAGGGGGAGGTAAATGTTCTCTGAGGTTCCACTTTGCATCTTTATTCCTCCCCTCTGGACTCATGTTGGGTGGAACTATCTGCCCAGCTGTAGGATGCTGCTTCCCCCTGGAGTCTATCAACACGACCCCTGGGTCAGCTGGGAGAGGTTCATGAGCAACATGAGGCACTCCCTTCTCCAGGGGCTGAATGTGATGCCTCCATAGCAATCCCAGACCCTGCTGCCCAGGACTCTGTCACTGAGCAGCATGATTCAGGTACAGTTACTGATAACCCAGTATCAGCTCCATTCTCCAAAGCTTAAAGTATGTTGAGCCCAAATGTGTGGAAGCTGTTTCTCAGTTCTGTATTAATGTCATTACAAGAGAAATTTCATGAGTCAACCTCAGTCTTCTGCACTATACAACATGTGATAATGACAGAGAACTGGGGCATTTCGGAAAGGACTCATGGATATCACGCACACAGACACCTCTGTCATTTCTGACATACTGCATCCCCTTCTAGGGCAGTCCTGGGATAGGGGGAGGGATAGCTCTGTGGTTTGAGCATTGGCCTGTAAACAAACCTAGGGTTGTGAGTTCAGTCCTTAAGGGGGCCACTTAGGGATCTGGGGCAAAATTAGTCCTGCTAGTGAAGGCAGGGGGCTGGACTCGATGACCTTTCGGGGTCCCTTCCAGCTCTATGGGATAGGTATATCTCCATATATTATATTATTATTATATTATTAAACCTCTCAGTTCTGACCTGTATCACTGCGAGCTGTTCTAGACCCGCCCTCTCTTTCCTTCCCACTCATATTCGTGCATCCCACCCATTCATTCCTGTCTGTACTTTATACCGTCCAGTTATCACCTTCTTCTGTCTTTGTGGAAAGCACTTGGGCAAAGAAGCACCAGCTCCCTTGTGTGGTACCAAGGAATGGGAGCTCAGCTCCTTTCCACTTGTGACCTGCTGGTAATCAAGATTTGAATCCACAGTCCAGAAGTGAAGGGCTTGGACACTATCACAGTATGTTACTAGGCTCCCCATATAGTTCCCTTTCACCAGAAGGCTTGGTAAGAGAAGGCTGGGGCTGGCTCACAAATTCACTAGAAGCATAAAGTAATTCCTGTTTGGCTGCCACAGTAACTGCCCTCAACACATGTGTGCACACCAAGGGCCTGATCCAGCTTCCAATGAAGTCAATGGCAAAACTCCCATTGATTTCAATGGGAGCAGGATTGGGCCCACACAGTACATAGATACACACTCTGCTTCGTGCTTGCAGCACATAAACTCAAATACTGAAGCAAGGATATGAGTGACACAGCAAGTTAGACTAACCTTCTCAGAGTTCAGAAAACCTGTTACTGGAACTTTGTGAGAGCATTCTCCTTCCTTTTACAAGCAAGTAACTGTGTAAAAAGCTGATTTTTAAATGCCTTTGCTACATTCTTATTCATCTGCTTAGGATGCTCGATGCCTCTCGCTCAACAGTACAAATCCCAAGTGAGAAATCAACTAAAAAGCTACATTTCAGATCCTTACCTTGGAGTTATTGCAGTAGCTTTGTGACCAGAGGAGAGGAGAAGAAGCCTAGAGAAAGAGACAAGTTTAGTGAAAACAGGATGTTCAGTGGCTGGGCTCCAAGCTTAGGCTCATGGATGCTAGAAAACAACACCAACCAATCGAACAGAAAAGATGTTGAACCCCCCTCAATCCCCTTCAAGTCTGTCCTATCAGCAATCGCTTTTCATCCTCTAAGGAATAATACTCAAATATGTCAACAACTGCCAAGCCAGATGTTCTCCTGGCCACATTATTCTTCCCTCTGCCACCCGCTGTGCTTCTTACAGCCTCAAAGAACAGTGGTATTTTGAAAATATGTAATGCTCAGACTTCCTGGGCCCAATATAAAATTAGAATGTTGAGCAACAGAAATGCAGGGAAAATTTGTTCCTTTCCTGACTGTTCCTTACTCAAGTTAAATTAAAAAAAGAGCTGTCACCCTCCTTTCATTTAAAGGGCTTTCCATTCATTTCTAGCTGCAGAGGGAATAAACTTTTGCACCTGCAAATTTTTAACTTGTTTTGGTCCATGATCATATTAGGAAGATTTTAGGTATGTAACTGCTGAGACTGTTAAAAGAAAATTCACTATTTAAGACAGAGTGTTTGAGATATAAATATAAAGGGAACGGTAACAACCTTTATGTAAGCAATAACATAAAATCCCACCTGGCAAGAGGTACAGACCGAGGTACAGAATAATTTTACCTGTAAGGGGTTAATCAGTTCAATTAACCTAGTTGGCACCTGACCAGAAGGACCAATGGGAAAAGAAGATACTTTCAAATGAGGGGGGGGGGGGGGGGGGGGGTTTGTTTGTGCTCTCTTTGTTCCCTCTGGAGAGAGAGAGAGAGAGAGAGAGACCAAGCAGGTAACCCATCTCTTGAAAAGATACCTTGAAATGATACATCTAAAATTACAGAAATTGTAAGTAAATGCATTAGATTATCTTTTGTTTTAGCTTGTGAATTTCCCTATGCTAAGACAGAGGTTTATTCCTGTTTTTGTAACTTTGAAGTTGAGCCTAGAGGGGAATCCACTGTGTTTTAAATCTTTTTATCACCCTGTAAAATTATCTTCCATCTGATTTTACAGAGGTACTTCTTTTACTTTTTTCTGTATAATAAAGTTCTTCTTTTAAGAACCTGATTGATTTTAGTGTCCTAAAAATAAAGGGTCTGGTCTGTACTGTTATTAAAGGCAATTGGTTGGTATATTATTCTCAAGCCTCCCTAGGAAAGGGAGTGAAGGAGCTTGGGGGGATATTTTGGGGAAATAGGCACTCCAAGTGGTCCTTTTCCTGAATCTTTGTCTAAATCACTTGGTGGTGGCAGCAATACTGTCCAAGGACAAGGAAAGGATTTGTGCCTTGGGGAAGTTTTAACCTAAGCTGCTATATAATAAGCTTAGGGGGTCTTTCATGCGGGTCCCCACAACTGTACCCCAGAGTTCAGAGTGGGGAGGGAACTCTGACAGGTGGTCTTTTAATTACTCCTCAAAGTCATTTTCCAGATTTTCTCTCATATTATTCAAAGGAATTAGAGACAAAAAGGACTTTTCACGTCACCTTTCTCACCCCAGCCTTAGGCTATTTCCTATGTCTACACTGCAATAAAACACCCACAGATGTCCTGTGACAGCTGACTTGGGCTCATGGATCTCAGGTTGGGGGGCTATAAAATTGCAGTGTAGATTCCTCCTGGGGTCCCAGAACATGAGCTCCAGCCGAGCCCGAATGTCTAGACTGCAATTTTATAGCCCTCCAGCTTGAGCCCTGCATGCCCGAGTCAGCTGACACAGGCCAGTCGCAGGTGTTTTATTACAGTGTAGACGTACCCTAAGGCTCCGGTCTAGTTTTAAATTACACAAGCAAAGAGGCAGATTCAGACCTCATCAGAGAAAGATCTACCGGATATTCCACCTAAGATTGGTTTGCATCATTTGAACTCACTACACCTAGTTATGCTCCCTAGGGCTCTGCAATCCCTTTTTCTTCTTTCTGAAAAGAGGTATTTGTATTTGGACTTTCCAGGCTGATTAATTGGGCTAGTTTTGGTCCCCTGATATGCGCCACTGCTGCAGCGAAAGGGGCTGTACTGCCGCACTAGCCAGGCAGCTGAGGATTCCCAGGGTGCCGTTACAGGCAGCCCTGTGCCACGCGCTTCTAAGCATCCAGCACAGGGACATAGCTGGTGGAAGGGGGTATAGCAAATTATTGCTGGTCCCTGGCTGCCGGAATGACCCCTTTAGGGCAGCTAGCGGTTGTTTTAACTTAAAGCTCTTGGCAGGCCCGCCGATAGCAATTCCGGGACCCAGGCAGAACAGTGTTACCTGGTCTACAGCCCTCAGGTCTTTCTCCAGTTCCTGTGTGGTGTTATGGTCTGGTGTTAGCTGCTCCATTTTTCCCGTCTATGCTAAGGTCCCACTTAGTTTCATATTTAATGGAAAAATTTAAGTTCACAGGCGTTACAGCACCTCCTACAGTACACTTTCACAGGAGCACATTAAAACTTTTGCACTCATTTTGGTTACCGAAGCCCAGAGGTATGTTCCAGATGCGAATAGCCATTGAAATAATAGGAAACAAAATGATACAAGCTGTTACTGGGCTCTGAATAAGGCCCTTTGATAGCAATACAACAAGAGCCTGTGTTTTCTGATCATTGTTAAACACAGATGGAAAGTGCAAATCCAGTTCCAGAGAACAGGGCCCTTTTCCAAGTTTTCTCTCTGTCTGGTATTTTCCAAGAATTTACTTTCCCGGCATGAAGCACCGCAGGAGCTTGGCAGTGACCTTCAAATCTCTTCCCCCATTTCACTTTTCTTTCGGTAATGAATCTCTTGTTTCATTTTGACCTAGATTTATTCAGGCCCAGGGCCTGGCAGCTTTTAGGAAAGTTATTACTGTAATAAACTTTGCTGTGTTTTCAAAGACTGTATTATAACAAAACAGATTCAGATCCACTAGTAGTTGAAATGAAGATAGTGGCAGTGACTAGATCCAGGTGCTAACAACATCTGAGCTATTGTTTCCTGTTTTCCAATACCAGATTCTTTATAGCATTTCTCTGTATTTCCTCTCTGATTTAATAAAAACAGCTTTTGTGTATAACAAATGTTTTGGGATGTTTTTCCCATCTGTTCATACTCAGATATATAGGAAAGGCCAAACTCTGCTCTCAGTCACACCAGCCTAAATCTGGTGTGGCTTAATTTACTTACTGGAGTTACTCTTCATTTACACAAGTATAAATGGGGAAAAGAATCTTGACCAAAGAATTTAGAGTCTGAAAAAGATAGAATAAACTCCCAAAAAGATTCTTGAAAGAAAGAAGATTTATGAGTTGCTGGGCTGGTGGAGATGATTAGCAATTTATTAAATACAAATGGTGCCTAAGAATACTAAACAAGTATAAGATATGCCGGGGTCCTGAAAGGCTGGCAGGAAACAGCCACTGAGGATACAAAGCAGTTCACCAGTTCAACTCCATCTCAAGTCAGTAGTAACTGAGGGACATATTCTCTCCTACCAGTCTGGCCACTTTTGATGTTCCATAACCTGCTGGCCTAAGTTAGAACTTCTCTCTTAGGCTGCTCTAATGTACACCAGGACTGCTTGAGATGAGGGAGCCATCACTGGCCCCTGACACCGCCTCCAACCTTGAGCACAGGAAAGAATGTGACCCTGAAAGTAATTTGCCTGTTTGAAATGAGTTAGGGGTATCCATCCAGTTCCTAAGCAACAGGTGTCCGCATCATAGAAACAAAAATCACAACTGGCAACAACTAGGGTGACCAGATGTCCTGATTTTATAGGGACAGTCCCAATTTTTGGGTCTTTTTCTTATATAGGCTCCTATTACCCCCCACACCCCGTCCCAATTTTTCACATTTGCTGTCTGGTCACCCTAGTAACAACTGATTTCCTTGTTCTCAGTAGAGAAGCTAAAGAGCAAAACAGCCAGAGACTGAACTCCCTACTCACCCCTAGAAGCAGTCCCTCCACACCAAGGAAGAGGCACATTGCTAGAGGGAGCTTGCACAACTGATGCTTATACTGTTCCTCTTCTGAGGATAAAGAGAGAGACTGGAGTCTCTGGGGCTTTCGAACAGGCACTTTTCACCAGTGCTTAATTCATTCAAAAGAATAAAACATGAACAGTTGAGAAATCCTAAGTGCTTTAGAACACAGCGACCTAACTCTACTTTGTAGCTAGAAGAAGAAAAAGAAGGAGATGGCCTCAGTCATTGCTGCCAGAGAGTGATGTAATTGTTAGGACGGCAGGTAGGACTAGGTTTATTGGTGTTAGGATATGAAACATCTACAAAACACACAACAACTGAAATCTTCATTTCCAAAAGTGACACCTTTTGTGTGGCACACATTCCAGAGTTACAGCTCAAGCCACATCCCCTCTCCTGAATATGGGGATTTATTCCTCCTGAATATAAGTCGTAGGGACACTGGAGGCCCAGGAAAAACTCAGCCCTATGCCCAGATCTCTTTCAGGATCTTCCCTCAGGGCAGTTTTAGTCTTGAAACATAAAACATAAGCAAAACATCATTTGTTTCCCCTCGCCGCTTTCAGGGCTGAAAGGAGAACACACTCTTCTAGTCTAGTTCCTGCTTCAGGACCTACTGCAGAAACCCATCTCCCTCCAGGTGAACTCTCTCAGCCCTTTATAGGGATCACTTGGCAGGGGTGGCTCCAGGCACCAGCACACCAAGCACGTGCCTGGGGTCGCAAGCCGTAGGGGGCAGCCTGCCAGTCGCTGTGAGGGTGGCAGTCAGGGAGCCTTCGGCGGCATGCCCGCGGGAGGTCCACCGGTCTCACGGTTTCGGTGGCAATTTGATGGCGGGTATGCCGAAGGCGCGGGACCGGCGGACTTCCCGCAGGCATGCCGCCGAATCCGCGTTACCAGTAGACCTCCCGCAGGCATGCCGCCGAAAGCTGCCTGACTGCCGTGCTTGGGGTGGCAAAATACATAGGGCCGCCCCTGATCACCGAACCCCTTACTAGCTGGGTCTGATACTCAAACAGGGCTGGCTGGTGGCCCCAGGCCCTTAAAGGGGCAGACCATCCTGTTACACATGCATAGTGCATATATCATCTGCCAGGCAACAGCAAACCAACTGTTCTTCAAAGGTGGGTATTAAGATGACTTGAAAAGTAACTGAAAGATGGAAACAGTAAAGCTATTTCCTCGTTTGAATACATTGTGCACTCCATACTGCCTCATAATAGTCCATCTAGAAGTTTAGCCAGCTCAGTTCTTAGGTTGTGAGTGTTCTTGATAAGGCCATATGGAACAATCCCTATGGCTCTTGGTATATGGAATTAGAAAGGTCCTTTGAAGGAGAAAGGGGATTACACCATATTACCTTCACCCTAAAGCCTGAAAGTGCGTTTGAGCTATAGTACACTTCATGCTACCAACCCTCAATCCCTGTTCAATGCTAAGAGGACAAGAATCACTTACAAGGCATTTCCAGATACACTGCAAATCATAGTTCCAGGTGATGCTGTGGAGCATTTGCCACAGCTGAATTCACTGCAGAAAGCTGATACTCTGGAAGAGGGTGAATTTCCACTGCTGTCTGCAAGACAAGCTGAAACAGGCATAGTTTCCACAATGAGAGAGAAATGGGATCCGAGGACATCAAACTGTTAACCATTGATTAAAATCCAATTAACATGAATAACTGCAAGGTGTCAAGAATCATTCAGTCTCCATCATTTTCTCTCTCTCAAACTTGAGGAAGTAGCTTTTGGAGGCCATATGGGTTCCTCTTATATATTTAAAACTTCACCACTTTTTAAAATGGGAAAAGAAACCAAAACAAGGAGCGGTGAACTGATAAGCCAGCATCAGAGCTGCGATTAGAATTCAGGACTTCCTGGTCTCTAACTCCAGGCATGACTCACTAGACCACAGACACTTGGAAGTATTCTATTATTATGTACAAAATTGTGCTCAAGATAAAAATTACACATAAATGAGCCTAGTTGGACTAAAGCACATGGATGAAATACAGTGATAAGGACACCTCTATGTGTTCAGCAAAACAGAAATATATTCTCCATCCACTTGATCTCTTATGCCTGGTCTGCACGACAAAGTTTTGTTAGCTGAAGTTTCCTTTTGTCACTACAGGTTTGCTTCCATCCTCACCTAAAATTGATTCTGTTGGTGAAACCCCAAATTACACAAGTCCATAGCCAACATACTTCTGCTGGCAAAATACCAGCATGGACACTGTTACCTATTTTGGAAAAAACAGTCCATCAGCAACAGTCTCACTATGCCCCACTTCCCTCAAGAGTGACCGTTCTAGTCACAGTTTTGAACTTCACTGCCCAGGGGGCACTATGACCAGAAGCCCTCCCCATGCCCTCTTTAAAATCCCCAGCATATTTTGGAAATGCTTCTTTTCCTGGTAGCCCTCCTGTGCGAGCACACCTCCTAGACCACCTCTGTGAGCAGATCGGTATGGATCTGCACAAAGATAGATCCCCAGCTAAACCACATGTTGCTGCATGGACCAGGAAGGAAATCCTGGATCTCAACTGCCTCTGGAGAGAAGGGGCAGTGCAATGCTGGATGTAGAGTAACCACAGGAATGAAGATATCTATGTGGACATGGCAGAGGTGATGCAGGAGCTGGGTTACAATAGGGGCAAAGAGCAATGCCAGGTGATGGCAAAGGAGCTATGGCATTAGTAATTACCTCAGGAGACTCACAGAAATGGATCCCTTCATGTTGCTGAATTCCTCTCTGGCCATGTGAATCTCTGACAAGCTCAATTCCATCGCATAATGGACCTTCCTCAGCAGGGAGATAAACATTTCCAGGATGGCCACTCTGCATCTCGGTATAAAAGAGCTCCCATAAATGATATTCACCATCTGAAGGAGATACATAACAAGACACAAAGTTCACTGTAAAGTCCAAATCTGTCACTGTACCCAGGGCTCTGTGCTTTGCAAAAGTACTTTCTTTTTAACAGTTTTGAATGTATTCCTTTAAGTGTCACTGAATATCCCATTAGAGGAAATAGTGCCGAGTTTAAATTCCCCACACCGTTCATATTTTGCATACCTCTGTCATGTCATCTGAGGTTGGACTTCCAACAGTGCATAAGTGAATTAGGCACCTAATTCCCATTGAAACTCAACAGAAGTCAATGGGGTACACAATCCATTTAGGTGTTTTTTAATATCACACTCCTCTCCAAATTAAATAATCCCAGTCTCTTCAGTCTTTCTTCATATAGAAGTCTCTATAAGCCTCCAATAATTTGTCTCCGTTCTCTAAACTCCTTCTACAGGGCAAGAGGTTTGAAGTCTGGCTAGGGTATTGTTGTGCTTCACAGCATCCAGCTGTATGGGAGTGTATAATAAACACATCATCAGCTGGATGTCTCTGCTAAAGTGATCAGCAGGAACCAGTAGGATCCAGAGTTAACGATTTATTGAGATGAAAAGAGGTACTTACACTTTTCAGAGCTATTCTTTCAGGCTGACTGCAGACTCAAGCAGACTGTACTGCATTTACATTTGGGTCACATGGGGGTGATTTTTTTCACACTTATAGGGGCTAGGGATTTACCTTTTAAACTAATATTCTTCTGCATAATTCCATAATGATGGGTGCATTTTGAAACCAACTTCTCAGACACGGAATAAGTGGAGCACTCTAGGGATGGAGTAGATGAACTCTTGTAAGACTTTTCCATCTCTAACTTCTCTGATTCTACAAGCAGCAGCCATGACCCATCTAGTGAGGGGGATAAAACACGTTGAGAGCCTCATAAGAGAGTGATGTATAAATGAAGTCTGCTAGGGACCTCACTAGATAATATGTCCGCAGCGTATGAAATACCAGTGAAAGGATTTTTATAAAACCAGTAATTGCGAGGCACAGCGTCCCACTCTCACGGCATGTTTCACCAGTAAAGTTTATTTCAATATTGTAATATTTATTGTGCGATACAATGCTGGAGAGCTTTGTGGGGTGGAGCTTCTCTAGCAGCAGACAGCACTAGAACTAGCTGTCTCCTCCAGCTTTCAGGGACCATTTATTTAGATTAAGCTAAATTCATTCAGTCTCTCTAAGAATGAGGTTGTTATTTTTCTAATATTCCAAATCGGAAAGAGTGGCCGTACTGATGGGAGTAACTCCCTTTGTCGTATCTGGCCAGGATTTTCACTGCATATACACTATTTCAGTTCATACCATTTTACCTGACTGAGTTCTATAAATTATTTCCCTTGTAGGGTTGTGTTGCTGCTAAATTCCTTCAGCTCCATGAGGACCATCAGATACATGACGAGAGGCTGTGAGGCCCATTCCAGAAGCAATACTGTAAAAAAAACCATGCCTGACATGTACGTATGTATGTGAGAGATGGGCCCTGATGGCAATCTCTCCCCTACTGTCTAATGCACACAGAATCTCTTTGTTCTGCTCCCTGTTCTCCTTCCAGAAAACCCTTTATTACCAAACTCCTCACCAAACCACATTAGTGTCTTGCTGGCCCCTTCAAGCCCCTACCTGATCCACCTCACTCACTCTGCTCTGCTAAAAAGTCAGTCTCTTTATCCCAATCTGTGCACAACCCCCTCTTGGCCTTTCTCTTGAGCCACCATAGGATCAGTCTGCCACACTATCATCATGTTCAAACACAATGTCAATAATAATGCAGAAAAGGCAGACGTATTAAGCACTTACTACATGGGAACAAATATTTGATAATGGGCTCTCCAATGCAGCAGCTAAAGGTATAACAAGGTCCCATGGGTGGAAGCTGAAGCTAGACAGATTCATACTGGAAAGGTGGTGTACATTTTTAACAGTGAGGGTAATTAACCATTGGGAACATTTTGTGATAGATTCTTCAGCACTGGCAATTTATAAATCAAAATTGGATGTTTAAATTACCAAAAAAAAAAAAAAAAAAGGTACACTAGTTTAAAGAGGAATTATTTTGGGGATTTCTATGTCCTGTGTTATATAGGAATTTAGTCCAGAGGATCACAATCATCTCTTCTGGCCTTGGAATCTATGAAAACGGGCAATATTCATTACATTGGTTGATTTAGGGTTGAGCCTTTTAACACCAGGTTTCAGCCCTGAATTCAAATTGAGAATTAATTCCAATTTCTATGTTAATGACCCTCTCTACTCTGTGCTCAGGGCCGGCTCCAGGCACCAGCCTGGCAAGCAGGTGCTTGGGGCGGCCGCTCCGGAGAGGGGCGGCACGTCCAGGTATTCAGCGGCAATTCAGCGGACGGTCCCTCACTCCCGCTGGGAGCAAAGGACCTCCCGACGAATTGCCGCCGCAGATCGTGATCACGGCTTTTTTTTTTTTTTTGGCTGCTTGGGGCGGCCAAAACCCTGGAGCCGGCCCTGTCTGTGCTCCTGAAAAAAAATCTAATATTCCCTATTCAGTCCAGGGAGCTTTGCAGCATCTTTCCACTCCAAGTGGGCATGATCAGCCAAGCACCTAAGTGAGATCAATTGCCCCCCACTGTTACCCCAGAAAACAGAATTTAGATAACCCCCTCGAGTAGCTCACCTAGTGTCCTCTGCCAGGCTTACCAAAGGCTCTCTCAAACCCAATCTTTTCTCATCAGGTATGGGTCTCTACATATACGGCCCTCTGATGAATGATTGATAAGTATCTTTTCCAAAACAAAGCACCCTATATTGGTGCAAACACAAATTCCTAATACAATAACAAGCTAACAACTCCCTTACTGATGTTATAAAACACAAATCCTTAACAACAAGCTAAAGAACACCCAAACTGCAATAACACACAGTTAAGGTGGCTGCTCATTGCTTCTGTCCTTGAAGCTTCATTATTATTAGTAGACAGTGCAGCAGGTTAGTCCAGCAGACCTCGAGTTTACTAATAAAGGAAGACTACAAACGTGGTTCAGTGGTGAAGGCACTCGGCCAGGTTTATTGTCAATGAAGCACGGTACTAGCTCCCTGGATCAATGTCTACAGTTGCACTAACATATGTATGCTCATTGCAATGGACTCACCTCAGTCAGTGGCGGCAGGGCCGGCTCTGGCTTTTTGGCCGCCCCAAGCAAAAAAAAAAAAAACCTGTGGCGTGGCTGGGGGGAGGGGGAGGGAGCGGGTGGGAGAGAGAGAGAAGGGGGCGGCCAGGGCTACAGCAGGGGCGCTACCACGCGGCCCCTCCCACTGCGCCGCCTCCTGCCTCCTGCCGCGAGGGCTCCACTCCGGTCGGCGGGGAGGGAAGGAAGAGGACTGCCCTGCAGGGCGCTCTGGTTCTCTGCGCCGCCACCCCCTACAGGGTGGCCGGAGCGGAACAAGAACAACAACAACAAAAAAAGCGGCCGTGACGCCCTAGGATTGGGCAGAATGCCACCTTGAACAATCTGCTGCCCCAAGCACCAGCTTGCTCAGCTGGTGCCTGGAGCCAGCCCTGAGTGGCGGGACTTTCCGCAGCTCTCCTCAGCTGGACAAAGGGTTAAGGCTAAGTACCGTGACACTTATAGGCTGAAGCAAACAACAGGCAAACACAACTTAAACACCCCCTTATGTATTTCATGACATCTGTTTGTTACCTCCCCTTGTTCCTGATATCTTGGACAAAACATCTCTATTCATTATTTTGTCAAACCATCTTATCTTATATTAGATTGGAATGTATCTGTACTAGCTAAAATATATTTATGTAAATATCTAATAAACTAGCAACAACTTTGCCAAGTTCATGTACTGGACAATGAACTTGTAAGCAGCTACTTTGCTACATGGCCTGACTTTGGTTTGCAGCCTCCAGTTCAGGCCTCAAATCATGCACCAGGCATAGTGCTCCAGATTCTATCTACTACATTCCCCTGCTTTTTGTCTTTTTATGGGGAGGATGTTTACCCATTATCCCGGAAAAGCATAATGTATGGGCTGAAAATGACCCAGTGGGCTAAACACGGTTTCTTGGTCATTTTGCTTTACCCATCCATACATTCATGCCTCACATGTCCAGTGGTCTGCACATTCCCTCGTACAACCTGTGGACAATTTCCTTTTTCCAATTATTCTTAGTCTCATGTTATGGGTCTGGGAATGTTAGACCCAGGACTTTGATTGAGGGGTGTTGTTTTAAATCCATTTAAAAAAAACTGGAATAGGCACTATTACAATATATTCCAGAGTTCAAAGTACATGAAGATTAAACAGACATTTGAAATAGTGACATTACAAATAAGGCCTTCATATATAAATTTCTTGTAATTGGTTACTACACAGTACTGTCCATCCATGTTATGGGTTGCCCTTACTGCTGGTTGTCACCATCTGGTAAGCTTTGCTGGGCAGGAGACAGGACCAACTAGCCTCTCAGTCCATTAGATTGTCCTGAATTATTGTGGCCACACACTGGAGTTGCAACATTCCTGGCATAACAAGCAGGGTGTGGTGCTCTTTAGGTTTGCATTGCTCTGTAACACACCAGTAGTTGAGGTAGATTCAGTTGTTTCTTGTAGATGCTGTTTTCCAGATAACCTACTGAATGGACAGTAACCAGTTTATCAAATATTGTTGTCAGGATTCCATATTGATAATTTGACACTAAACAAAATGGTTTTGAATAACATGTGCCTTAATTAGAATGCAGTATCATTGACCCCATGACTTGTATTAACAGAAAATTTGTTTATGCAAATAGCAAGTTACATACAGCAGTGCTACACTGAGTTGGTCAGAGTCAAAACGCAGTGGAGGTGGATGCAGGGTAGAAACTTTCATAAGCAGTACAAATAATTTCTTTGTTTTTTCCTTGCCTTTATATTGTTTGCTGCAATTAGTTTGTTAAACAGTTCAGCAATATTATTCACATTATAAATGATGTACTGTTTTGTTAGTAGCCAGGCCCTTATCCATGAATTTCAGGTTAAACACAGTTTCCACTGCCATGTGGTCAAAATAATTAAGGTTTTGTTTTTATATCTATCTATCTATCTATCTATCTCACACACAAACATATTTTTTATATTGCCCTTAGTTTAAATAGGTCTCCACATTCAGATAATCTTGAAATATACACAATCATTGTATCTAGATTTTGGAGACTGCTATTTTGAAAGATACCAGACTGCGGATTAGTCTTTTGCCCAGCCCCTGAATCTTGTGCACATTCCTGATAAGATGCTAGTATATCAATTAAAAAAGAAGTATGTAGCAATGATACAGTTGCTTTTACACAGTAGTCAAATTAATCCATATTCCAGTGATAAAGATTTAAAACCACAGGCAGATTAAATGAATTTACTTTGCTTAATAATATCCATTTCTAAATAACAATTAGACCTGGCCCAGCTTGTGGTTTCTATAATGTCTCTGTAGACAATTGCATACTTAATTGTCTGAATTGACTGAAATTAGTTGACCAGTCTGTTATATACACAAAAGACTTAGTTTTTCTTTTCCTGATACCCAGGGGCTTCTTCACTGTGCACTGATATCTTCCGGTGTCTTTGGTCTGTGGGATCCACCCTTAACAGCTTGAGTTGGTTAACGTGATAAAGTTTTCGCTTGTTGTTTTACATTTCTCTTGTTTTCAATACCCCAAATTTGATACACAGATTAACTTAGTTTGTTTACATTGTAATAGGGACCAAGTAGTCTATAAAACAAGGTATGCTTTTGTGCAGACTTTCCCATTTTTTTAGCACAAATATAACTGTTTAAAATGCTTTTGCAGTTTTTGCAGACATTCATTTTTACTTCCTTAAAATGTACATTATTTTAGGGTTACCATACGTCCGGATTTTGCCGGACATGTCCGGCTTTTGGGCTCCAAATCCCCGTCCGGGGGGAAAGCCCAAAAAGCCGGACATGTCCGGGAAAATCGGG
>NC_048306.1:22602397-22708802 GCF_013100865.1 Trachemys scripta elegans | reverse complement strand
CCCCTTACCTGCTTCAGGCTTCCCGCGACTCAAATGTTCGCGGGAAGCAGGGGAGGGGGCGGAGACTTTGGGGAGGGGGTGGAGTTGGGGCGGGGGGCGGGGCTGGGGGCGGGGCCGGGGCCCCGTGGAGTGTCCTCCTTTCAGAGGCACTAAATATGGTAACCCTACATTATTTATTTTGTTATACTATAGTGCATAACTGCTAAAATAGATGCTCACAGTCTTCTGTGCAGTGTATTGCTCTCCCCTGCTGAGCACTCCGTTGAGCACTCCGTTTTAGCAAAAGAGTTGGTAACAGAATTTTTATCCAACCTTTCTAGAGTTAATTTGCTTGTCACACCAATTCCACTTTTGTTAACTGTTTAGAAGCACAAACTTTAACAACTACTTCCCTTTAGCATAACATATAAGAAAAGAATAAGAGTATAAAAATTAAACCAAACTGAATTTTAAATGCAGGTCTATGCAAACACTTTGAGGGTACTAAACTTTTATGACACTTGGTTGTATTTGACACACAAAGGGGGAAACCTGTTGAAATTGTTTGGTTAGTGTAAACATTTTGCAACATAACCAGGCATAGTATATATTGTTATTTCTTTTACCATTTTTGTTATAACATTCTTTTAACTATATTTTAATATTTAATGAAGGCACAATCAAGTTTATGAAAAAACAAACAAGAAACTGACATTTTGCTACTATTACCTTTACATTAATATTGCTGTTTCCCCTTACATTTTTCCTTTATAAAAAACCTGTGATTAATAAAAGAGAATTATTTTTGTTTGCAACTGTATTATATATTGAAGCAAAAATATATGTACATAGATTTATAACAATTAATTGGTATTATGATGGTTACTCTTAATCATAATATTAAAATACTGTGGTAACACTTATATTAAAAAAGTATAAAATCGACTTTTGTTACAACAAAAAAACAAAAAAGTAGTCACATGACACACACAACATACAAGACAAACGTACAAAAGAGTTAACCATTTAAATAAGCAAGTTACCTTTTTATTTAAAACTTTTAATAAGGACTGATAAAAATCCATATTAAGTTATTTCCTCCCTTGGTGTATTAATTTAGTAACTTAAGGCATCTTCTATTACTTTCTATTACTTTTATTGTAAAAAATGCTATTAAATGGAAATAAGAAAAGCCCATGTTTCTTATTAACTAGTGGTTAGTATTAGAAGTAAAGTTAACATTTCTATTGCTTGGCAACAATATTTTCAAGAAAGTTAGGAGTATTTCCAGCTGTTACATTCCTGAAGGGTTAAACTAATTAATTCACTGGGCTTATTTAAAGCATTTACCTTATTTTCTCTTTGTTTGTTTCTTGATTTATTTTATTTTCAGTTGCTTCATCTTTTTAGCAATAGAGATTTCTGTAATAAGTATAACTTTTAACTTTTAAAACAAAAACAAAGCAGAAGTGAGGAGAAGTGGGAGGAGGAGAGGTGCAAGCAGCCTTGGAAGGGAGGGAAAAAACAAGTCAAGAAAAATTAATTAACTCTGTTAAATTATCTTGAAGTACAGGCAACAACAGCAAATTTAGCAAACCGGGGGAGGATATAATGGAAAACTTAACCGATATGTAAAAATATTTGAGAAAGAAGGTTGATATTAGCTTTGAGCAAGGAATGGGGCTCCATGGATTAAAGCAGTTAGGAACCTGTGCCCCTGGTTTTTATCCTGGCCCTGTTAGTTCAGTTCTTGCACAGGTACCCAGGGGGGGATTTAACCAGGGCCACAGGGTGGCTAATATGCAGGAGCCCACAACCCGAGGGGGGAGGAAGTGGAAGGGCGTAGATACTGGAAGGGAGTATTGATGGGGGTACCTGTAGTGGGGGGAAGCGTTGCACTCCGTCATGGTGGTAGGTCGGCTGGCACAGATCCAGGATGCAGTCAGTCAGTGCCTCCCTGCGGCCTCTCCCTCTTCCCAAGGTAGGGGAGTCAGGGCCTGGCCCTGTCACCCCTACCGGCCGCACTCTGAGGCCCCACTACGTAGGGTTACCATACTTAAGGTTTTAAAAAAGAGGACACTCCATGGGGCCCTGGCCCCGCCCCCCGCCCCTTCCCCGGCCCCGCCGCAACTCTGCCCCTTCCCCAAAGTCCCTGTCCCAACTCCACCCCTTCCCCGCCCCAACTCCACCCCTTCTCCAAAATTCCCGCCCCAACTCCGCCCCCTCCCCTGAGCTCCCCGCATTCCCCCTCCTCCCTCCCAGCCACGCAAAATAGCTGCCCAAGCACTACCAGCTTCACGGTTTGCCGGGCAGCCCCAAGACCTCCAGACCCTGCGTCCCCTCCCGGGCTCCCCTGCGGCGGCGGCAGCTGCTGCTCCCCCCAGACACCTCAGCTCTATGCAGCTGAAGAGCGGAGCTGCCCCAGTGCTACCGGCTTCATGATTTGCTGGGCAGCCCCCAGACCTCCAGACCCTGCGTCCCCTCCCAGGCTCCGTCTGCGCTGGGGAAGCGCCCGGCCGGGGGCGCAGCGCATCTGGAGGTCTGGGGGCTGCCTGGCAAACCGTGAAGCTGGTAGCACTCGGGGAGCTCGGCTCTTACAGAGCTGAGGAGTCAGGGAGCAGCAGCAGTCGCCGGAGCCCGCTCTAAGGTAAGCCAGGGATACCAGTAAAGCTGGGAGTATTTTTCCCGGACATGTTCGGCTTTTTGGAAATTCCCCCCAGACGGGGGTTTGATTACCCGAAAGCCGGACATATCCGGGAAAAAACAGATGTATGATAACCCTACCACTGCGGGACAGGCGGACTGGCCTAGAGGCCCTTCCGGACATGTCAAGTCTCACTCATTGGGTGTGATACTCACTTATCAGCATGTTATCTCACTCTCACACATATTCCTAAGCTTATTTTACTTGTTCTGAATAAATATATGCTTAGAGCACTTCTGCACTATTGCTGGTGGCAGCACTGCCTTCAGAGCTGGGTGCCCGGCCAGCAGCCACCATTCTCTCCTCTCTGCCTTCAGAGCTGGACAGCTGGAGAGCACAGGCTGCTGGCCAGGATCCCAGCTCTGAAGGCAGCACCACCACCAGCAGCAGCAGAGAAGTAAGGGTGTCAATGCCATACCATATCACCCATTCTTCTGCATAATATTTTACCTTTGCGCTGGGAAGTGTGGCTACCCGAGTGGGGAGGGGGACCTAAGGCAAATTTTAGGGTGACTACAGCTCCCGCAAACCTCCCTTAGCTCTGCCTCTGGTGTCACTGGTAGCAGTCCTCTGACTATCAAAAAGAAAAAGTTGTAACTCATAATCTGGAAAGTAAAATACACCACACAAATAGCAGAGCAGTGTCTTCACAGATGCAAATTCCTTTAGTACCTTTTGTCCCAGCAGTAATTAGACTTTTTGTTTTGTTTTGTTTTTTTGGTAAAACTGTAATTTAATCTTAGTACTTTGTCAGAAACTCTGCAATGTTCTTTCAGAAAATTGTGTTTTTCTGAATTAACTTTTATTGGGACCAAGATGTTTCTGTACAGTTTTCAATGTGTCCTGATGATGGTTAAATATTAATTAACTAAGCTGATGCCCTTATCCACATCACAGGATTATTAAAATACAGTATGTTACAAATAGAGTTACACAGACACAAACTTACAATCCTTATATTACATTAAAAAATCCAATTGATTTGCATATTATTAACATACATGTTTGTGAAAATCTGGTTATACTGTTTGAATGTCCTTTAATTGTCTATTAATTTCCCATTTTTATATTTAGCTTTGAAAAAATATTCATTTTTTTTGTATATTACAATTTGTTTGTGTATAAAATATAAATGTTGTTTTTACCCCTCCGTTGACATGTGCAGAAGTGAAAGTTACAACTCTGCTTGCAGAGCACCACCTGCGGCCCCTGTTTAAAGATATCTTCCCTGACAGCCGGATTGCCCAACATTATGCATCTGCAAGTATCGAATGAACATGTATGCTGAATGGTACCATTGCTCCCTATTTCCAAGAGCGTCTTGTGAGACAAACGAAGACTGAAGCCTTTTCTCTCTCTCTGTTGATGGCTCTAACGACAGGCCTGGTCCCCACTAAGTCCCCACTTCGGACTAAGGTACGCAAATTCAGCTACGTTAATAACGTAGCTGAATTCGAAGTACCTTAGTCCGAACTTACCGCGGTCCAGACGCGGCAGGCAGGCTCCCCCGTCGATGCCGCGTACTCCTCTCGGCGAGCTGGAGTACCGGCGCCGACTGCAAGCACTTCCGGGATCGATCCGGGATCGATTTATCGCGTCTTAACCAGACGCGATAAATCGATCCCAGAACATCGATTGCCTGCTGCCGGACCCTCCGGTAAGTGAAGACAAGGCCTTATTAGAAACATCTAGTGACAACACAGTTACTTGACTTATGCCTCACTACTGGCATTCATGCAGCCACTGCAAAAGAAATTTGTTCCAAAACATGATGAAAGAATGATGTCGCATGAGATACCATGGGATAACTGTGTTAGGTTTTCTGTAGACAATGCCAGTGTAAACATGGGTAAGAATAATTCATTGAAGACACTGATTCAAAGTAAGAATGCATGGGTATATTTCATGGGATGTCCATGTCAAATCATCCACAATACTGCTGGTGCTTCACAGTTTTCTAAAGTGTCAGGATTTTATGTTAAGATTTATGTATTGATTGCTATTATTACTTTGACAAAAGCACAAAATGAAAGTTATTCTTGGAGGAGTTTTGTAGTTCCTGTGATGTTGAATACAGAGATTCTGATGCATGTTCATACTAGATGTCTTTGCCTGGAAACAGCTATTAACAGATTGTTGCAGCAGTGTGCAGCTCTCAAAACCTGCTTTTTGTCTGTTAACAGCTGTGCAAGATTCAAGAGAATAAGTGCTGCTTTCAGGGATCCTATGACAGAAGTTTATCTGTTGTTCTATCAGGCGGTCTTCCCAGTGTTTAGCACCACTAACAAGTTTCTGCAGAGGAAAGATCCTTGTGTTTACATGAAAGATGGTGTGTTTTCTACGTTTGTGAGGAAACTAGGAAAGTTTACTCAGGTGCAAGTGATCAAAAATATGCTGTCTCACAGATGTAGACTTTGTTAATTTGGACAATCAGCTTCCAGACACATGTCTGTTTGTAGGTTTGGTCACAAAACAGGTTGAAAGAGCAGAAAACAGAAGTTCTTTTGTGCATCCAGGGCATTCGAGTGTAGCCAAGTATACATGTAAGAAGCTACCTTTGAATGATGAAATGTTAAAGACGGCAGCGTTTGTGAACTTTGATAGTAGGGAAAACTGCACTTTTGAACACATTGAGCACTTTGTTGGTAGATACCAGTACATGCTTACTCTCTCTCCAGCTGAGATAGGGAGGTTCAAGAGGAGTTTGTTGATTAGTAGTTGATGCAGAAATCAGATATCACTCAGTGTGTACAGTTGAGGCAGCACTACAAACTGACAGAGAACACTGCTGTGCCATACAGGATGGACACTGTGTGGGCATATCTTAGCAATGTCAAAAGCCCTTTCTCAAAGTTCCTATTACTGTCCAGGATTGCCAGGCTTGTCTTAGTTTTACCCCATACAAATGCAGAAGAGAGAGTGTTCAGTCTTGTTCAAAAGAATAGGACACTATTCAGACCAAACCTTGGACTGGGGCGAGACACTGTCCTCTATTATCCAAGGGCTTGTCTTCACTATTGGGATAAGTCAACCTAAGTTACACTACCCCAGCTACATTATTCACGTAGCTGGATTTGATGTAGCTTAGGTCGACTCAACCCAGTGTCTTCACTATGCTGCATCAACAGGAGATGCTCTCCGCTCGACTTACCTTACTCTTCTCAGGGAGCTGGAATACCAGAGTCAACCAGAGAGCGCTCTGTGGTTGATTTAGCAGGTCGTCTCTAGACCCACTAAATCAACACCTGCTACATCAATTGCAGCAGCGTTGATCTCCCCAGTCGGTCATGAAGACGAGCCCCAAGTGAAACTGGCAAATCCTGAAACATGTTTCAAACATGAGCCACCAAAAAAAAATTATAAAAACAGCAAAGAGGGTCACTTGGCAATATAACAAAGCACATGAATAAAATGTGAAACCAAATTAGATATTAAAAGAAATGTGGAATCTGAATCCTTTATTTATGGTTTGTTAGCTTCTAATTAATTAAATTCAATTTAATTATTTTTTTTACATTCATGTCATGTATTGTTCAGTTGTGTTTTATTAATTATTTAATTTCATTTTGTATTTATTTATTTTGGAATCTGATTATTTTAGTTTGCTGTAAATGTAATCTGAGCAATAATATACAAACCAAATAATATTTGTGATATAAAGTGTTTTTCAAATGGATGATAACTATGACAAGGTGCTATGCAAAATAAACATTGATAAAAGTTCTCTTTTGTTAGGTTTATATAAAAACTTTTTTTTTTAAATATTTCTCTTGTTTTGTCCATTGACTGTGTCCCTAAACCAGGGGTTATTAACTCTGGTTCTAAGGTGCCTCCAACCATCCAGGTTTTTGTTTCAACCAGCAAATAATCTTTATTAAAACCCCCTTGTTTGCATTTTATATAGAATTCTCACATGCCCTAGCCTAGACGTTAGTATGAATTAGGACATGTAAGTGTTTTGTATGCAATATTTTAAGTAGTGTACATTTTGAAACAAATTATTAAGTGCTGAAAGCAACAGAGGGTCCTGTGGCACCTTTAAGACTAACAGAAGTGCTGAGTAGATTAAAAATGGACTATTGGATGTCACCAAGAATGAAAGATGAGAGTCTCTGTCTTAAGCAATGACCTAACAAACGACTTGGAAAGTCTCACTCTTTGGGCTTGAATCTCCCTCTTTGAGGCTGTAAATCTCATTCTTAAGGACAGCCAACCTTGGCATCTCTGCGCTTGCCAGTTATGCTCGGCCAGGGTGGGCAGGATCCAGCAGCTGCTGCTACAGGGAAGGGATCAATAAGTTGCGGGTGCAGGGGAGGGACCAATCAAGGCACGGAGACAGCTCTTTCTGAGCTGCAATGTCTGCTTCCCAAGGAAAAATCCCAGACATTGCCTTTTATTTGAAAAGTCTGCCCAGATGGAGAGCAGATTACCTAAAAAGAAGCAATGTCTGGGAAAACCCAGATGTATGGTAACCCTACCCAGCCAGGGACAACGCCCCTCGCTTCCCCCAAAATTCCGCTCATGGTGTCCGTGGAGAGTTTGGGCTTTCCTCAACATTCTGTTTTTGATTTGACTGTGTTCACCCTTCAGTTCTTCTTCTGCTTCAATCTTCCAAGTTCTTCTGAGGCAGATTAGATTATTTTATCTTTCTGCAGACTAGTACGGGTGAATGTCCATGAATATAACCTAAAGCGAAGATAGCTGAACTTGTGTAAAATACCAGATTCTATCTCCATGAAGATTATTTCCCTTAGAGGTGTCCCTAATGCATTCCTTTCTTTCAAGATGTATATAAAAATTTTGTCTCATGTAATGATTGTCTAATGTATGTGTATTCTGACAATAGCTATCTAATCTACCTCAGAATTTACATTATTGAAAATAAATGAAAGTAATCATTACCCAAGAAATAAATCATAATATTTTGAAAGTGATACAGGTCCGCTTCCACCCCCTGTCTGTCCTCTTGGTAGTTCTCTCAGAAATAATCTCATGAAGATATAATTAAAAACTCTATACAGATTCTGCTATACTCCCATCAGTATAAATGATCAATCTAACATTTCCCCTGAAATTCCTGTTCATGAAAGAGGTTTAAATAAACTGCAGTCTAAATCTGTCACAGGTCTAGGTATGATTTCTTTGTTATTGTTTTGGTGACCTATCTTCTGATTAGATGTTATAAATAGCATGTCAAATTCTTCATTTAGGGTTTACTGGTTATTTTCCCAATGCTAATGAGTCCAGATTTTGAAATAGTTGAGCATGATTAAACATGTTTTCAGTTGCTAATCCATGTTTCCAGACCTTCAAACCGTCTAGGTAGTCTTTTATGGTTCTTAGCGGGTTCTATGGGAATAGAAGTCTATTGCTTTTTCAGCTTGGCCCTATCAGTTTCCAGAGTCCTAACTTTCTGTGCACAAAAGAGTGGGGTTTAATAATAAAAGCACCTTTATAACTAGGCCCAGGTAATAATCAAAGAAAATAGATATTGACCTTTGTGATTTCCATTTCTGTCTATTGGCAGAGGAGGAGTTAGATCTATGGGGTGAGAGTCAGAATAGGAAATATATCCAGAGATTGTGCATATTTAGGATTGGAGGAATTACAGAAATGGTGGATGGAGGTTTCCTGTTATATAGCAGGAGGGGAGAACCTGTGATGTACTCTGTCAAGGCTATGTCAAAGGGGGAACAGAGATCCTGGTGCCTCTCCCCAAGGAAACCTCAGACAAAGCATATCATATTCTACAGCAGCAGAAATCTTCACACTAGCAATTAAAGGCAACTCTAGTTTCACAAATTAATAGATTCAAACATTCTAAGGCCAGAAGGGATAACCATGATAATCTATTCTGACCTCCTGCATAACACAGGCCCTAGAACTTCCCCCAAATAATTCCTGTTTGACCCATGGTCCCATATGTCTTCAGCTTTGGCTGGGTTGTATTAACCAGCCCTGGGTATTGGAAGAACAGATGTTTTGCAAAGCAGAAAGATTCAAAACACTACTATCTTGAATAATGTGAATCCAGTGCAAACTATCCCTTATTTTAAAGAATGCCAGAAAAATATATTTGCTCCTTATTTTACAGACTAAGCTCCTTTTTTCAAAGACTCACCTCTAGGGAGCAGAGAGAGATTCATTTTCACAAAGTGTTCTTCCAACCTGCAGCAAACGAAACATGCTCTGACTTCAGCCATCAAGAGCAGGCCTTTCCAGAAATGCCCAAGAAAAACAAATTCTCATGGAAGATCCCATCATGCATGAAAAGAATCCGCGTCTGTAGGAAATCTGGAAACTCTATGGCAAATGCTGATGGTGAGAGAACAGTTTCCTCTCCAAGAAGGTGGAAGCGCTTCTCCCTTAAACAGAAGAAAGCAGCTGAGAACCATGCTGTCAGAGCAGGTGAAACTGAAGGAGAACCTAGACAAAGAGGAACTTGATCTTATAGGTGAAAGTACAAATCACATTGTTAGTGAGGAAACATGTGAGGAAAACTCACACAAGTCACTCTACAAGCCTTAAAAATTAGGGGGACAACAATAGGCACCACAGACTGTAATCAGTTTAGTGCCAGATACTATGGGATAGGGTGGAAGAGGTCCATCCCTGAGGTGGGAAGAGCTGACAATTTCAGGCCATATTCCTCTGGGTGTCTGGCACGATGGGTGGGGAGAAGTCACCATTATTTCTGTGCTGCTCTCTGTCCCACATACATATTACCACACCATTAGCTATAGCAGAATTCACTCTCTTTCTTTCTTAATTTATTAGAGTCAGAAATTTGTTACTGGACTCTCCAGTGTCTTGGGGATAACATCATTTTTGGCAAGATGAGGCCAAATATTTATCTCTCACGGCAAAGACCTAGCAGAGATGTGCTGGAAGCTATCTGTGACTATCTCCAAGGCCACCATCAGGTAGAAAACTTCTGTTACCCTTCCAAAAGGAATGATATTTTTCTGGCACTTTTTTGGTAGATGCATGAGAAGGCTGAGGTCAGAATGGGGTTCCATACAGGCAGTACACCTGGCCGCATCAGGCAGACTAATATTAATGGCAGCAAAACGTTTGGTAAAGATGTGCGTGCATAGGTAACTGTGGCCTGGTAAAGTTGAATATTGATTGGATTGCCTAGGGCATCAATAACCCTACAGCCAACCAGATGCAAATTGCTGCATGATTCAACATAGTAACAAATCCAGTCACCTAGGAACTCCATGGATTTCTGTAGTCTGTATAGTAGGGTCACTCACTCCAGCCCTTTCCTACTGTCTCTGTAACCAATCCAGATGATGGAGTTGGGGTGAATCCCACTTATATTTCTTTAAGGCTTTGTTTAGTTTGTATCCTCTGAAACATCAAACTCCCCTAAGATCCATACTTGCCTTATATTTCTGCAGATATCCCCAAAACACAGACTCTGGATCTATCAAGTGCTACAGACAGTGATCATCTCTTCCAGCCACATCGACCATAGCCTGGCCAACAAGTTCCTTAGCCTGGCTTCTGAAGATATGACAAAGAGCACAGTAAGAGCAAAGTGTTTAGAGATTAAATATACACAGACCTTTAGTTATTGAGCTTTGTGTGGTCTTTTTCAAATATATTCTACCCCAATATAACGCTGTCCTCGGGAGCCAAAAACTCTTACTGTGTTATAGGTGAAACTGCGTTATATCGAACTTGCTTTGATCTGCCGAAGTGCGCAGCCCCACCCCCCCGAAGTGCTGCTTAACTGTGTTATAGCCGAATTCGTGTTATATTGGATCGCGTTATATCGGGGTAGAGGTGTAATTTATGGAAATAGCTCTCCAAACTTTTCCTCTAACGAATGCTATGGTGACGAGACACACCAGGTTGTGTGTGTTTCCTTGGTGTGTTGTGAGGCCATGTGCTTTCAGCTACTCGAGAAAGGATAAGTGCCATTCTTGTATGGCAGTGAGTGCCTTCTCACAATTCTAAAGTGAGCTGGGGCTCAGAAATACCAACAGGATCCTTGATGTGTTTTGGTACTTATTCGTTACACAAAGTGTAGAGGCAGCATGGAAAAGTTTTCAAGTAGCAAAAAGGTTTTGGGGCTTGGGTTAAGTTCTGAGCAAAAATTCAGACTGATTCTTAGAGACAGATCCTCAGCTAGTATAAATGACCACAGTTCCATTGACTTCAATGGACATATACTGATTTACACCAGCTAAGAATCTGATTCCCAGTATTGCAAAGGTGTAATCACACTGTCATGGCTCATCACCTGCAAACTGGGCGATTCCATTTTCATGCTGGGTTCCAGGCCTCTCTCCCTGCCCCTCCGATCACACTCCCAAAGAAAGGCCATCTGGATCTCAGAGGCATCGCTATTGTTTCTCTTCTTTATTTAGGGGGCAGGGCACTATAATAGAAGTGGCCTTTCTGGTGGGGAAAGCCACACCTCTCACTTTGAACATTCTAATGTGGAATTAATGTTTTTCTGCTGCCATAGGAAGTGAAGTACCTATTCCAGAATGGAGCCAGTCATATGCTGGTGTCACTCTGGAAGCACCATTCAGCAGATGTGATGGCTAAAGTGCTGGAGGGATTCCAGGAAGTGGCTTTTCCTCATTGCAGTGTCCTCTATGTGATGGGGAGGCTTGCTTATGATGCTACTGTGTTCATATTGTGCTTGATTTCTGATCTGGAGTCACTTAGGTTCTCTATGTCCCAGTGTCCATATGGGTAGCATTGATACTGAAGAAATTCTGAACTCCATTTTGTAGTCTTAACCTCCATTTTGTGTCTTTGGCTTCCCTCTGGAGTAAGCAGAAGTCATTTCACCACAGAAAGTTGCAGGTTACTTACCATTGGACATTGTAAGTCAAATAACCAGAACTCAGCATAAAATGAGGTATGGCCATGAAGTAGGCCTAGATCTGGAGCATGGGCAATACGTTAGATGAAACAGTCATGGCTCTGAGGTAAAACAACACAAGTAGGCATGTGCCCAATGAGATAATGCTGGACAATGAGCATGTGAAGCATAAGGTTGAGAAGAGGTCAAACAGCTCCAGTTTGGGCTGGTTTGGGGCTGCTTCTTCTGGTAGCTAAGGATGAGGTAATATCTAGTAGTGAACATACTCAGTAGAGATTAAAATAGACAGTATAAAAAACAGTTCTGACAGGACAGCATAAAAGGCAGACGATCAGCAGGCAGAAGTCAGTCAGGAAACAGCAAGAACTACTACCGGAAAGGAGTGAGAAGACCTGCTGGAGAGAGAGAATTCCAAAGAAGCTTTCTAAATTGGCAATTGGCTGAAGCCGACAACGGCAGCAACAGCATCAACCATTAATAACTAGCAGATAAAACTAAAAACTAGCAGGCTTATGTTAAGTACAATATTTTAGCGTAATATTAGTATGTGTATGCTTGAAGTGTGTGTGTGTGTGTGTTTTAGTTAAATTTTACACAAGAAAATTACAAAGTATAAGATTAAGAACTTGCTGTCCGCCATCTGTGGCAGAACACATTGCTTAGAATCATTTAAACTGCATGCTATTGTAGTTTAGATGCAATAAGGGATTTGTGTCAAATTTATGTTTCAGAGAATTAGTAGTTATTTTAGATTACATTGCAGAAGGGATTATTAGTTACATCAATAAAAGATACTTCGTTTTGGAAAGAATACTGCCTGTGTCAATCATTTATCGGAAGGTTGTATCCATGTCCTTCAGTGTTTCCTTAACTGCCCTGAAAACCCATACCTTGGGAGGGATAGCTTAAGGTGGCAATAGGCAGGTTATTCTGGGGCACTCCAAAATCAATTTTTTGAGGTAATAGCATGGGGATAATATTACCTAACTCTGGGAAGGCAGGCTGTGAGGCTGAATATGTTAATGTTTATACAGTCCTTTGAAAGTAATAATACCTGGCATATGTTGTGCTGTTTGTCTGAGATATGAAAACCCTTTTGACAGGGGGATAAGCCTTATACCTGTTTTACAGCTGCAAAGTGCTATGTAAGTACTGTTATTCATAAATGGAAGCCATCTCTCTCTACAGCACATATTGATGATCCTGAGGAGGACTCATTGAAGACTACTGAACGGGATAGATATTTGGCTGAGGTAGGAAGAGGTCTTCCTACCTCATAGGGAGCTAGATAATGGAGTTCCAATTCCTAACTCATGGCTAGAACACAGAAATGGGAGCCAGGAGACATGGGATCTGTTCCTGTGGTTCTGCCAACTTGCTCTCTGCCACTTCCCACTGTAACAAGGGGCAGGGAAGAGAAGGGCAGGCACAGCTGTAGTCAGCACTGGAGTGCACATCCCATCTCCACTGCTGAGTCATCTCTTTCCCCTGATTAACATGTTAGCCTTCATCAGGGCTGGGAGCGGGGGAGTGGGGATTTTTGATGGACTCCTGCCAGGTAGGGAGCCCCGAGAGCATGCGGGCATTCATTAGGGCATTGAAGAGAACAGAAATGGGGGATATGCCTGGCCCCCTCACATCTCCACTTATTACCCTTACCTCCCATTGATTCCTATGTATCCTGCTAAGCATCTGCCCTATGGTATGTAGAAATATGCAAACTGCATTGTGGGTGCACATGAGATGGTCACGTCTGTGTTTGGGGTTTGTAAAGGCTGTGCTTGTGTAGCTAGAGTCCTTTGAGAAAAGATGAGATGTTCCCTACTCAAATGTAAAAAAGGGAGCATTTTTAAATGCCACTTCTGCCAAAGTCAGTGGTTTTGGGTTTTTTTTTAAACAAATTTTTAAAAAGTGCATTTGGACTCAGAAGAATTGTGTACAATATGAACACGGGGATCTTGGAAAGTCAGAAAACAGGAAAATTGATTATGACTAAGGCTACTATACTGTCACGGATTCCGTGACTTTCCGTGACTTCTTCTGGGCAGAGCTGGATCAGCGGCCAACCCCAGGGCTGCTGGAGCAGCAGCCACAGGTCAGATGATCCACAGCCCCAAGGCTGGCTGTTGATCAGCTGTTTGGTGGCCCTGGCATCAGCTGATCTGCAGCCCTGTATCTGGCTGCTGATCAGCAGTTCGGCGGTCTTAGGACTGGCCACGGGAACAGCTGGCTGGTGCTCTGGGGGTTGCCAAACAGCTGACTGGCAGCCAGCACCACCGCTAGGGTGGAGTAGCAGTAGTCAACCCCTGCCACAGGAGCAGCTGCAGTAGCCTGAGTAGCATTGAGTACCAACCCACGTGAAACTTGTGGGTGGTTGTATGTTCTTGGCATGGCTCAGTCGTATCTCCGCTGCTGCTGCTGCCTGTGCTACCATGGCTACAATACTATTTATCCTTGCACTAGTGCTCATTGAGCTACCACAAGTTCGTGTACGCGAGTAAAGGAATTACACTCTAGCTTGTAGTGTCAACCTAGCGTTTGTGTTCTTATCCGCATTTTATAGATAGGGAAAGTAGGGATTGTTTTCAAATTCTTTGCTGAAAACTCCTAAGAATTCAGCTATTCTCCCAAGGCAACCCTTGGGAAATTAAATACATTCATTAAATATATCCACAAAGCATCAGATACCCAGAAGTTACTGAGGGGCTGATTTCCAAAAGAGATTGAATTCACATGATGCTATAGGGTTTCCCATAGGTACAGCCAAAGAGTTGTGGGTATGGGTAGTAGGTGGGGTCAAGATAGCTAAGTTGTTCCCTTCCTCTTGGAATACTTACAATTCTGACTCCCTCCCCCATCTTAGAATTCTGGAAATGAGGAGTTAAATGGTGCTGTCAGATAGAACAGAAAAGGGCTTTGAGGAAAGCATCTAAAAAAAATATCAAGTGAATTTGCTATCTTACCAATGAATATTGCTGCAGCATGTCTTATTGTTTTCTGTGATCTCTACAGGCACCCTAGGACCTGGGACAGGAATTTGGGAATATTCTGATGGTTATTCGGCATCTAGGAAAAAGGAAGGAAGAAATGCAGAATACAAATGATATGCTCTTCCCACAGCTAGGCATTCAGGAAACCCAAAGCATATAGTCAGGCCATGGCAACAGCCAATATGAACTTTGTAAGTGGGGGGAGATGGGACAGTCTATACCCCTGTGTTCACCCCTTTTATAAGACTATGATAAATCTGGTACAAGGTATGCCTTTTGATGTATCATTTAAAACATCATAATTCGCTGATCATTATTGTCCTGGTAAAATATGTGTGGCAACATTGTATGTAAAGATATAAGATTCTACTGTATGACATTACTAAGACATGCCCCAAGTCTGGAGAGCAGTCACAAACCATTTCCCCAGAAACAAAAAACTAGCTCATACCTCAACCACAAGGCCGACTCTAGGTTTTTTTGCCGCCCCAAGCAAAAAAATTTTTGGCTGCCACCCCCTTTTTTTTTTTTGGCTTTTGCACATGTTTGCACTTTGCATTGGTTTTTTGTTTTGTTTTGACTGTTTAAAATAAAAAAAAATGAAAACAGAGAATTTGTAGTTAGTGAAATAAAACAATTTCCTACTAGTGTACTCATTTAATTTTAACAAAATCACAATTACAAACACTGATACTGGTAATGTTAAAGTATGCGTAATGCTATAGCAGTGTTTGGAGTGAAAAAATCATTTCTTGCTATAAATTCTAATACTTTAAGAGGAGACGTTTTAGGACTTATTAGCTCAGATAAAGCTATGTCTGGTTCAAACACAAGCAGCTGCCAGCAACTCCAGACCCAGAGAGGCAGCAGCACACACAGATTCCCCCTGTCCCATCACCCCAACTTAGTGGAAATCGGGTACACAGGGGTGGTGGGGAGGGGGACACCCTGACATTAATCAGTGCCCCCCCAACCCCCGAGCAGACAGGAGGATGCTCCCAGTCTGGAGTGGTCGAGGTGACTCCAGGGATGAACGGAGGGCTGGGGATGGGGGAGGGAGAGGGGACAGGAACAGCAGCGTCTGCACACGTGGAACAGGGCGGAGGAGGGGCTCCCCCTGCTCCGGAGCAGTCACCTGGCTCCAACAGCTGGTCGTCCAGTTGCCCCCTGCAGCTCAGGTCTCTCCCCCTGCCCCACACTGCTGCTCACCTGCCTGCCATGCCACCTCCGTCAGCCAAGCGAACCTCTCAGCAGCAGGCCAGGTGGGAATGCAAACCCTCCGCATGGTGGAGTGCCGCCCCTGGAAATATGCCACCCCAAGCACGTGCTTGCTTTGCTGGTGCCTAGAGTTGGTCCTGCTCAACCAGGTGTCAATAAAATCAAATGGACCACCACATGGTTAAGCAGCCACTTTTTGACAGGAAATAGGATTTGAGCGAAAAATCTTAACCAAGGACGAGCTTGGTGTTCCCATCAACACAGACTTTCTGTCTCCTGAACCTCAGCTGGAGACGATTGTTGAAGAAGAGAAAGGGAGGGAGAGCAGATGCCCCAAATTCTCTCTCCCTTTTTCTCTACTCACAGTACCCACAATACCTGAAGAACAAAGGAAGCAGCACTGGTCTGGGAGACGGATAGTGACTAAAAGAAATACAGCCAGTAAGAATGCAGGAATATATGGAGAGACTTTTTGCTTTGAATACATTTAGGCCATGTGTATACTTAGTGAACTTACAGTAGCACAACTGTATCGATGCAGCTGCGCTGCTATAAGATTGCTTGTGTAGCCACTCTATGCCAATGGGTGAGAGCTCTCCCATCGACATATGAAAACAACCTAAATGACATTAAGTTTTGCTAACATAAGTGGTAGTGTAGCATGGCCTTAGCCACGAGTGACATAAGTTACAGCAACAGAAGCGCCGGTGTGGACAGATTCTGCTGCCGACATAGCTCTACCACTGCTTGTTTAGGTGCCTTTATTATGTCAACCGGAGAGTTCAGTCCTGTCAGTGTAGAGTGGCTACATGGGAGATCTTACAGCAGCGCAACTACATTGGTACAGTTGTGCCGCTGTAAAACTCTTTAGTGTAGACATGGCCATAGCTTGTTAAGTTAGGCATTAGTTGTGTTTCACTTTTATTTTCTTGTAACCAATTCTGACTTTTATGCCTCATTACTTGTAGATACTTAAAATCTATTTTTTGTAAATAATAAATTTGTTTTGCTATTTTACCTAAACCAGTGTGTTTGTACTGAAGTGTTTGGGTAACTACATTTAGAATAACAGGATTTGTGAATATCATTTTCTATTAATAAAATAATGGACTTTATATGAGCTTATATTGTCTAGAAGAGAGGTGGGCAGTACAAGACGCACATTTCTGGGGAAATTCTGGGACTGGGAATTTGTTGGTGGTGCTCTCCTGTGTAATTCAAGGTTGGCTGGCTATAGCACTCATACAATATAACTGGGAGTAACTTACATGCTGAAGGTTGTGTGTGACCAGACCAGAAGGGGTAGCTCTCACAGCAATGCAGTGTAAAAGGCACCCCAGGTTGCAGAATTGAGGGGACACAGCTGTTCGCCAGTCCAGATTGTACCCTGGGTAATGGCATAGAAGGTCATAGATCTGTACAGTTTATTGTGAGCAATGACTTATTTTGGATGTAAGTGCATGGCATTTGGAAGTTATCACTTCTTATTTTCCCCCCAATCAAGGAGGGGGCAGGTTCCCAAGGAGCCTATCTGAGCCCACAGGCCCCACCAAGGATAAACCAAGGGGCACATACTATCACGTTTTCAACATTTGCACAATGTACTGTGATCAGCATCTCACTTTGGTGATTCACATGGGGGAGCTTATTTTATGAACAGAGCTTGGAAAAGTACTACTAATTCCCCCACCCCCATCTGACCCCTGCACATGGCCCACGTTTTTATGATGGGCTATTCTAATAGTCCCTGAAAGGCTAACATGATTCTTACATCCCAAATCTCTACAGACACATTAGGGGTTGGGGAGTCAGAGACAATATAGTGCAGTGAAGCTTTTCTATTTCTAACAGGCAGAATGTTAGAATAAACAGGAAGAGACAACAAGCCATATTCATTCTTGGGGTGGCTTCATTGCAGTTACTCCAGTGATGAACTGTTTCCAAGAAATTCTATAATCAAGTTGTGTTAGGTCAAATGATGAAGGTAAATCTTCAACATCTGAAACTTGAGAACCTTTTAAATGGACTGACTGACTTCAATGACGAAACAGGGGAGAAAATCCCTTTGGTACTCAGGTGTATGGGATTAGAAAGGTGTCCCTCAAATCACCATTCACTACTCTCAAGGCACAAAGAATTCACTCACCAAGCACTTCGAGACACACTGCAAGAACCACAGGGTGCCACCCCAAGCCATGTGGCAGAACTAGGGTGACCAGACAGCAGGTGTGAAAAATCGGGACAGCGGGTGGGGGGTAATAGGAGGCTATATAAGAAAAAGACCCAAAAATTGGGACTGTCCCTATAAAATCTGGACACCTGGTCACCCTAGGCAGAACAGAGTCTTCAAATGAGGGCACCTGAGAAACACTGCACAGCAGAAGAGAGTCAGATTACATCTCTGCAAAATAAGGTGAGATAAGGAGGGTTCTCACTCAGAGAGGGATAACCTTGGGGACAGCTAATCTTCCCTGTCCCTTGTTAACCTTCTTTTCCTGTTAATGGAGATTCCTGTAATTTGTTCTACACAGAACTGTGTTAAGGAGAATTGGCTGTAGAGAGCTCTAAGGTATCTCCATAGCTCAGTCCTTCTGCGCAAAGACTGCATGAGAGTGAGAGACAGATTTTGGATCCCAAAGAGTCTGCACAAAGGGGCCCTCAGGTCACGGCATATGGCAGTTTCCCCAACAAAAGAAGGCAACATCTGGGTAAATGTTGTGAAGACTTGGAGATGTTCTCTCAGGAGCACAAGGGAAGAAGGCAGGGCAGCTGCACTCAGCTTCCAGAAGGGTGTATAGAGACCAGCCTGGAAAGAGCGGCAGATGTCAGCTCCCTGAACCGAAGGGGCACTTGCAGGCATATGTACCCATTTGTTTTGCTATGTCTTGTTGTGAATGGATTAAGCAACCTAAAGGCGTTAGGCCTATTTTTGAAAAGGTTACATTTCAATCATGTAAATTCTGAGGTAGATTAGATAGATATTGTCTGAAGACACAAACATTAGACAATCCTTACATGAGACAAAATTTGTATATACATCTTGAAAGAAATAAATGCATCGAGGCACCTCTAGGGAAAATAATCATCATGGAGATAGAATTCCAAATTCTACACAAGTTCTACTACCTTCCCTTAGGTTATATCCATGAACATTCACCCATACTAGTCTGCAGAAGGATAAAATAATCTAATCTGCCTCAAAAGAACTTGGAAGACTGAAGCAGAAGGAATGAAAAGATGAAGGCAGTCAAATGAACACAGAATGCCTGAGAGAAGCCCAAATTCTCCACAGCCACTCAGATACTTTGAAAGAAATGACTGTTGCAATATTAGCCTTCAATATTCCCTAAGACAAGGAGGCAGCAATCTATAATGTAACTAGGGTCACTAAGCATCTATGTTTTTACAGACATAATCTCTTTTTTGGTGGTCCGACCTCTGTCTGGGCGGATTTTTCAAATAAGAGGAAATGTCCAGGATTTTTCAACAGAGCAGACATTGAAGCTCAGAAAGAGCCATCTCTGCACCTTGACTGGTCCTTCCCCTGCATCCACAGCTGCTGGACCCAAGTGCCTCTCAGGCAGACCATCTGCCCCACCATGGGGACTCAGGACTCGGCCAAGAAGGGTGACCGGGTCAGGCCCCAGCTCAGGGCCATCCTTAGGATTTATCGAGCCCTATGAAGTATTATTAAACTGGTGCCCCATGCCCGACGGCAGCCTGGGGGGGGGGAGGGACGAGGCAGCAAAGGATACCAAGCTGCCCAGCCTGCCTCATGGCGGCAGAGAGTCACAGTTCCCCGCAGAAAGCCCCGTACCCTCTCCCTCATGCAGAATGCGTGGCGCCGACGCATTCGGCTCTGTGAATATGGCCCCTGCCTAAGGAGACTGCAGTGCGCACTGGGTGTGCATGAGCCGACCCGCTCTTACCTGCTGTCATGGGCGGTGGGTGAAGCTGCTGCTTGGGGAGGCTAGCTCCCCAGCCCACCTGTGGCCCTGTCCATACTCCACCTATGCTCTGTCCCAGACCCCACCCTCTCCCTACTGTCTCCCTCCTCTCTTTCCTCTCCCTCCCTGATCACCCGCTTCCAGCCAAATCCCTGAACCCAAATGAAGCAAATTACATTTGAAAAAAACACTTCTTCAATTTCTTTCTAAAGAAAATGGAACATGTTTTTCACTGGACACGCAGAAGGTACTTAATTAAAAGCACTAATTTGGGAATAAAAAATGTCAGTCACGTTTTTTTTAATATACCCTGAAGTTTGTCAGAGATTTATTTGCAAAAACTTTGTAGTAAGGGCAAGTCAGCTGTCCTGCTGAATACAACATTAAATATTATGGAATATATGACGCAGCTCTTCTCTGTTTTACATTTTCTTAATCAGTATTTCTAAGCTGACTTTATATTTTAAATGTACTCTTAAGCTTTCATAAAGTAATCATTCCAGATTACTACATATTTAACTCACTGAAACAAAGACATAATTTTAAATTAATCAGTTACAGAAGTTTAGTGTGTTCATAACAATGTTCATTGCTTTTAGAAAAAGGGAATACTAATTTACTTTGTGTGATCTCCATAACAATAGACATGTTTATGAAATTTCACCAACTTTAAAAAATATGTTTCCAAAGATTTTAGGCATAACAAAGGGTTTTATATCTTACTAAGGTACTGATTTTGCTGGAGAGTTCTCTTAAAACTAGTTCATCAAATAGTCAGAAGTAAAGAAAGGGACACTCTATCTGGCAGGAAAGGGGTATTGTCCCTTTAAGGGCTCTCTTCAAGGATTTTTTAGAGATGTAATTTTATCATCTTCAGCAACACACTAATGAAATATTTTTAAAGCAAATTTTAAACTCAGGTCCTGTAGACTAACATGTTCTGAGTAAACTGATTTCTTGTCATTTTAATTTTTTTTTCAGAGTACATGTAGTTTAAGATTACATTTCATAGTTAGAAGGGACCTCAGGAGGTCATCTAGCCCAACCCCCTGCTCAAAGCAGGACCAATCCCCAGACAGATTTTTGCCCCCCCCAAACCCTAAGTGGCCCCTTCAAAGATTGAACTCACAACCCTGTGTTTAGCAGGCCAATGCTTAAACCACTGAGCTATCCCTCCCTCCGTAATGCACAACTTTTTTCGTCAGTAAATTCAGAAACTGACAGTATATACCTGGGAGTTGGCAAATGCCTGTTAAATGGCTTCATTACCACTTGAATGGCTCTTTAACAGTTTCAGTTGTGCTAACAGGTCTGGCAGGCTTTTTCACCAAGCTGCAGCAGCTAGCTGTGGAAGCCTGCAGGGTCAGAACAAGGATAGGAAGAGGAGGAAGGGTGGACACTAAGATCCAGGGATGCCCCAAATTTTTGGGTGCCCTACGCAGCCGCATATGCTGCATATGCCTAAGGACGGCCCTGCCCCAGCTCCCTGCCCTGGGGAAGAGGAGAGGCCAGCCGGGAGGCGCTGAATAGTGGGCTGGCGCTGCATCTCAGGCCTGAGCTAGCCGCCTTGCCACCGTGACAGGGAGCATGACCCTGCCTCCCCCCCACCTCGAGAGTGAGACTGCAGGTACCCCCTCCAGCACCTTCCCAATACCCGCTCCCAGTACACACATCCCTCCAGCATCCCCCACAACTATACCCCCTGTCCTAGTACACTCAGACCCCGCTAGCACCCTCCCAGGTTGCTCTCAAATGCCCCTTCCAGTATGCCCCCTCTGTACCCCCCTCCAGTCCTCCCTCTTCCCCAACATTCTTTTTTTAAAATTTGTGGAAATAGCTGATGCAAGAAGTTTTTGACAGATTGTTACTATATGTTTATCAGTAGCTCCTTGTTTCACCAGCTGCTACCACCAACCAAGTTGGCAGACTACAAGGCAGGGCCAGACTGCTGCAGGAACACAGTGTTGTGTTACATATGACATTACAAGTAATACATGTCATTACAAGACACACACACAGAGGCTAGTAAAATTAACAACAACATTGAGAGATTTGTCCAAAATATTTAGGAATGTTTTTGGTGGGAGAGTGTGGACAAAAGACCAATACTTGAAATTTACAGAATATATCATATTTTACCTGGGGAGTCACAAAGTAGTTTACAAACTTGAATTCATGAATTCTGACAGCACCACTGTTGGACAAGTAACTATTATCCCCTTTTTATAGACAGACAAAGTGAAGCACTGAAATTAAGGTCTACACTTGAAAGCTAATTTGAATAAGGTAGGGTGTGAATTTAAAGTGCAATAGCTGTTCTTGAATAACTCTATCAGCAGATACTCAGCCTGGAATAAGATCAGAGCGTCCACGTATGGAGTTATTCAGAATAGCTATTCTAGAATAGCTCCATGTGTAGGCAAGCTCTAAATGACTTGTTTAAACTCATGCAGTGTGATGGCAAAGTTGGCAACGGAACCCAGGAATCCTGCACTCTCATATTTTGTGTTATCCTGCCCTCTCATGTTTGTATTGTTCTAGCTTGTATAGTTTTCTTAGTTTGTATTGAGTAACTGCCTGATTTTCTCTCCGTAGCCCTGGTTCCTTTTGTGTATCTGTCACCTTCACTTGTATGCAGTGTAACTGTAGATGTGTCGGTCCCAGGATATTAGAAAGAGAAGGTGGGTGAAGTAATATGTTTTATTGGACCAACTTCTGTTGGTGAGAGAGACCAAGCTTTTGAACTCGGTGTCACTTAAAAGCTTGTCTCTCACCAACAGAAGTTGGTCCATAAAACATATTACCTCACCCACCTTGACTCACCTTGTGTCATGTCTGATTTTTAGGTTTTGTCTAGACTAGGATTTAAAAGATGTGATGAATTGTCTAACCTGATATTAAGTACGTCTAAACCTCTGTCAAGGCAAAATATTTTCACTTTCACATGAGCTAATTTTATCCAGTTGAATGTGCAACTATCCTGCAAAAGAAAGAGAACAAGAAAATTGCACAACTGATAATGATAATTTTCATTCTGTTGCAAAGTAGTTTACTTTCAACAAGCCATGCTGACCTACCACTTTACTAGACATGGAATAAAGGGAGGCCTTGGAGTCAACACAAGCTCCTGAGGCTCTGTGTAAACCCAGTTTAAAATTTATTTCAAGGAACTTGATATGCTGCGACATCCATCTGAAATCCAAAGAGTTGGGGTGACCATATTTCTCTAAACTGAAAACGGGATGCACAAAGCGAGCTCAAGCGGTCTGGCATTGCCACTTGCCCGAGCTGTGCTGGTCCACGCCGCCTAGCATCACCGTTCCCCCGCCAATGTGTCACACCCCCAATAGAGCCAAGTAGCAGAGATGGGGGCCAAGGAATGGGTATGGGCTGGGATCTGGCCAGCAAAACAGGGTAAGTGTGTGAGTACTTTTCAGCTTGGAGCCAGGAGATGAAGCTATTTGACTATGATCCAGCTAGCAGTAGGATGCCACTTTGGGAACTGGTATAACTGACTGGGGCAGGAAGGGACCAAGGAAACACCAGACAGCAGCCCTGGGGAAGTGGGGGGAGACCAGGATGCTCCCCGCTAGGAAGGGAAGATGGGGGGAATCGCTCCCCAGCCAGTGAGGGGAGGCTGACGAGCGGGGGGTGGGGAGAGGAGCTCCCGGCTGCCGGTTCAAAACTCGCGGGGGGAGACTCCTGTCACCTGGAGGCAGACAGCCAGGGGAGGGAAAGAGGCCGTTGGGGCGGTAGGGTGGGGGGGCCGGGTTGAGAAGGACACGAGGTGGGGTGGAGCCTCTAGGCGGGAGCCCGTGCCGCGCTCGGTGCCCCAGCACAAGTGGAGACTGGGGGCGGGACCAGTCGGGCGCTTGGTTGCTAGGGGGACGCTGGACGGCGGGCTGCTGCGGAGCACGCACGCGCCCGCACCCTCACCCCAGAGCTAAGACCCTCCCTCAGCCACGTGCTCGGTGGAGGAGCCAATGGAAGCGGGCGGAAGCTCACGGCCGTCTGCGCTTTGATTGGCCCGGGCCTCGGCCCCGCGGAAAGGCTGGCTGCGGTGGGCTCGGGGCATGGCGGGGAGCGGGGCTCGCGCGGAGCCGGGGGGACGGGCCCGCGGGAAGCGCCCACCGCGGCGGAGTGTGGTGGCCTGGAGGAGCAAGGCCGAGTGGGACCAGGTGATGGTGGGGCTGTACTGCGGGGACTGCCGGCTGCAGCGGGACGCGCTGGACCGGGTGTCGGGCTGGCGGAGCAGGTGAGGGGGCGCGGGGGGAGGGGCTGTGTCTCCAGAGTGCCCCAGGGGAGCCCGTCCGGCGGGGCCGGGCCGTAGCAGAGCTGGACAGCCGGGGCCAGCCCTGGCTGAGGGCGCCTTGCACTTGCGGCCCGGTCCAGGGGTGCTGAGAGCCATGACTCGTCCAACCCCTCAGTGTCACGGCATCCCCATCCAGCACTTGTCTGTTATTCTGCTCATAAGCAGAGACCTGCTAAGGTGAACGTTGAGTGATTTTGTGCTGTGAACTAATATTTCACATGGACTAGGACAGGGGTCTCACCCTCAAATGACCATGAGGGCCACATGAGGACTAGTACATCGGCCCAAGGGCTGCATTACTGACACCTCCCACCCCCACCCCTGCTGCCCTCGGCCCTGCCCCCACTCCACCTCTTCCCACCCCTTCCCTGCCCGCATTCCAACCCCTTCCCTGAAATTCCCCCCCCCCAACTCTACCCCCTCTATGCCCCCAGGGGGCGCAGGAGGGGTGTGGTGGGGGGCTCAGGGCAGGGAGTTGGGGTGCAGGAGGGGTGTGGGGTAAGGCAGGGGGTTCAGGGCAGTGGGTCGGGGTGCAGGGTGGGGCAGGGGGCTCAGAGCAGGGGGTTTGGCTGCAAGAGGGGTTCAGGGGGCAGGATCTGGCCTGGCGTGTACTGGGGGCAGGGCAGGTGCCCTGCCTGTCTGTCTGCCCTGCTCCGGGAAGAGGCTGGAATGTAAGGCGGAGGGGCTGTATGTTACTGTTGCTTCAGGCACCGCCCCCAGCAGCTCCCATTGGCCGTGGTTTCCCATTCCCGGCCAATGGGAGCTGCTGGGGGCGCTGCCTGAAGCAACAGCAACACACAGCCCCTCCGCCCCCCCTTCCCCATGTTCCAGCCTCTTCCCAGAGTGGTGCAGGGTAGGCAGGGAGCCTGCCCTGCCCCCGGTGCACGTCCAGCCGGAGCCGCTCTAGGTAAACACTGGGGGAACGTGGTGGGGCTGCGAGGGGCTCACGGACTGCAGAAAATAACCCTGCTGGCTGCATGTTTAAGACCCCTGCACTAGGATATTAATCCAGCAGGAAGACCTCAAGGCAACAAACTTGTTGCAGTCTTTCTTCCCCCCCCCCCTTTTTTTTTTAAATGGGAATGGTATAAGAATGTTTATCATGCTTTCCCTATCTCTAGGTATGGGCACAGAATGCCTTTAGCTGTGGATTGCGCTGCAGATCTGATTCACTGTAAAATCCTGGATACATCTGGCAATATGAGATCTCATGAACATTATATATATATATATATATAAATAAATAAATAAAATGGAAACCACTTCAAGCCAGGGGGTGCAGTAGTACCCCTAGTTCCAAGCACCTATGCCCCTGACTTCCTACTCCAACCTCACACCTCAGTCCTCCCTGCTCATCAGCCCTGGCCCAGCCCCCTTGTGTCCTCTGCAGCTCTGCCAATAGCACGTGGCTCCTGCTCTTCACCCATGGCTCTTGGGCAGGTGTAGTCAACCTATGGCACATGTGCCGAAGGCGGCATGTGAGCTGATTTTCAGTGCCACTCACACTGCCTGGGTCCTGGCCACCAGTCTGGGGGGCTCTGCATTTTAATTTACTTGTAAATGAAGCTTCTTAAACATTTTAAAAACCTTATTTACTTTACATACAATAGTTATATATTATAGACTTATGGAAAGACACATTTTAACGTTTTTAGAATATTACTGGCACGCGAAACCTTAAATTAGAGTGAATAAATGAAGACTCGGCCCACCACTTCTGAAAGGTTGCTGACTCCTGCTCTAGGGTGACCAGAAAGCAAATGTGAAAAATCGGGATGGGGTGGGTGGAAGAAAAAGACCCAGAAATCGGGACTATCCCTATAAAAATGGGACATCTGGTCACCCTACACGGCTCCGATAGTGCATTTTGGTTCTGACCTGCAGTGCCCCCATTCTTCCAGTCCTGGGATTTTTATGGTGTTGTCCATGCACTTTAATCCTGACCCCTTTGAATCCCTTTGTGATCGTAAACACAGTTCCCACATGTGCAAGCTCTGCTGATGCACCTTAGCCTTGACTTGCAGCACTCCCTGCTGGCTCTCTTGTGGGAACCACATCCCCTGAAACTCTGGAAGTGCACCTCAATTCTAACCCCCCCACTAATCCTACTGTCCAAGTTACAGAGAACTCCCAACTTCGGTCTTGGCTCACAGCACCCCTGTTTTTCCAAACTGGGGCTCGTCCTACCCCTCAGTGTTACTGCATCTCCATCCAACACTTGCAAGTTACTTTTATTCTGCTCATAAGCAGAGACCTGCTAAGGAGAATGTTCAGTGATTTTGTGCTGTGAACTAATATTTTACATAGACTAGGATATGAATCCAGCAGGAAGACCTCAAGGCAACTAACTTCTTGCAGTTTCCCCCTTTTTAATGGGACTGGTATAAGAATGTTTGTCATGCTTTCCCTATCTCTAGGTATGGGCACAGAATGCCTTTAGCTGTGGATTGCACTGCAGATCTGATTCGCTGTAAAATCTTGGATACATCTGGCAACATGAGATCTCATGAACTGGTCCTTTCATATGGTCTGGCTCTTGTGAGGTAAGACTAAAAGGTCTTTGCACAGTTGGAAAAGGATAGACTCTGGGAGAGTGCAGTATACTCTTGAGCAATTCCATTGTGTAGTTCCCTGACAGCAATAGCCCAGTTGAATGTGTGGATTAACTCCCCCCATGAGTGTCAGGGTTTCTGATAGCTGTTTTTAATCTTTGAAATAATCTTCTCTTGCTTGTAACATCCACACAGGTTCGTGAATCTAATCACAGAGCGGAAACAGAAAATTGTCAACATTCCCCTGAGACGACTAGCTAAAGAGGTACTTTTGATAAGAGTTCTTTGCTGGTTTACACGTGCATGTAGACAACATACATGTTGGTGTCTAATTGTCAGTGATGTTTCTCTGTTGTACGTTAAAATGTTTAGCTCCTTGTTGCCAGCTAAAACCATTTAGTGTCTGAGGAAGGATATAACCTCCTTGGTAGAGGAGGTGGGGGGGGGGGCACCAAATGTAGTGTAAAGATTATATTTAGTTGTAAATCAACATTTTCATGGTTACCAGCCAGTGAAAGTCAATCTTTCTTTAGGAAAATAAACTAAAAGATGATTTAAAGCAAGGTTTTGTGTGTGGTGATTTAAAATGCTTTAATTTAAATCAAAATCCACCCTAATCTGAGCAATTAAGAAATGTTATCGTAACTAGTTTAGGTCTAAAACATTGGTTTTGTATGAATTTAAATTAGATTAGGATTAATAAATGCAGTTTTCATGAATATTGTTTGGGGAGCAAGGAGAACCTAGTCCTAAGACGACACACTGCTTTGAATGTAAAGATTTCCCTGACACACATGTAGCACTTCTTCCCGCCTCCCCTTCCCCTCCCCCCCCAAAATATGTACTTGAATCTCTTGGATATTGAGCTGTAGCTGGAAAGGGCTATTATAAAATCCTTTGGACTTTAAGCCCAGTGTTGAAATCTCACTCGAGGGCAATGGCTCATACAGCCATAATCCCTGCGCAACACTGGTGTGGCAGTGTTCTATCTCCTTTTGAAGTGGATAGCATCAACGGAGAGAAGTGGATCTTCTTCCCCCTCATCGTGAATACAAAAGCTCAGGATCCAGCTGTAGTAATGGCATCAAACTAAGCAAAAGAAACTTGAGCTGACTGGCAAGAGAACTCCTGTGGTAGTGATGTCCTTCCTATTATTGAACAATTTCCAGGGGAAGGGATGAAAGTGTCAGTTAAATGCTTGTCTGGTCAGTTCTGAGACTACACTATAGGCACCACGCTGCCTTGTGCACAGGGCCAATGTCTGTTCGATATTTCACTTCCATGGTTCTGTACCACTTTAATTTTCTGGGACAGAATAAAACGTCTCCATTACCCAAACAAGCATCAAAATACTCAACTCCCTGCCCCCTCAGATCTTATTCTTAAGGGACGTCAGAGTTGACTAGAATATGCTGTAATGTCTTTAAAACAAACGGACTCAAAAGATTTCACATGATTAAGTTATGTAATTAAAGGGACCCTGCTGTAAATCACACTGTCTGAAAAGTGTTACCTACCATTGTTGCATGTAACATTCAATCTTGAGACTGGAAAGATGAGGGAGGGGAGAATTGCTTGCAGTGTATTTTGTGCAGTCAGTTTTTACTGTTTTTCTCTATCAGTGACCATCCCCTGTTGCTGGGGTTGGTCTCTAACAAAGTGGGGGGGGGGGGGAAGAGAGAAGAAAAATACTTACAAAATAAATATGTAAATAAGTATAAAAACAAACTGGTACTTGGGGCTGGTGTATGATCTGAACTACTAGATTTAGAAATGGCTATGTCCCTTTAAAGTCACAAGAAAAGTAGAGGGAGAGAAATGGTGAGGTGAAGGTACGGCAGACATCTTCAGCTGAGGCTCATAATGAACTGAAGAGTTGAGGCAGAGATGCAGGAAGGCTGTTCTAGGCAGCCAGGGTTGCATAGGAGAATGTCACTAGCTGGGAGGGGTTTTTTACTCTTGAGTTCTCTTTCGTCAGGGTGGCTGTTTGCCTGCATGTCTGGCTGTGATTAAATGCAATGCCTTGTGTAGTAATTTTGTCGTTCTTTCTAAGATGAACATCCCAATTTGGATTGTGAACCTTCGCCATGATCTGACCCATGGGAAACTGCCTCAGCTAGTTGCCTGCCAAAAAGGTGAGAGCCAAGTACACACAGGCATACTTTGTGCCTAAGGAGCCTTTGTTTCTGGGAGCTGCTGGTTGTTGTATTTCTGCTGCTGACCGGTGCTGTTTTCAGTATTCCACCAAGTAGTGCTGTTGGACATGGGTTTGCTGTCTCCATGGAAGCAGAGGGCAGATCCATAAACTCCCAGGAGAGGTCAATGTAGAGACAGATGTGGCAGCAGCCCCAGAGGGCTTGGCAAGGAGGGCCTTGCCAGATGAACCTGACAGGCATGCCTGTGACTGGAGGGGGGCAGTTGCTGGGATGGGGGGGGAAAGAGAGAGGAGAATCTGGGAAGTGGGATGCTACAGAGGGTTACTCTGCTAAAGAGGAAATGAGGCCTTAGGCTGGGGACAGCAGAGTGGTGTGAGTGAAAGGATCACAGAAGGGAAAAGAGGTCAAGAGACTGAGGGAATGAAGGAGGCAGGCCCTTTCCCTCCTAAGCTTCCTGTTTTGAGAGAAGAGAAAGGGGATTTAAAACTCAAGATAAGAATCAAACTGAAAAGCCTCACAAGCCAACTGAAAGGGATGTGGAGGAAGAGAGGGAAAGGACTACGGATCCATTGGTTTTAAGGGAAGGAATGACAAATGTAGCGGGCACCATTTTATGGTACCCAGTTTTCAGTTATGTTGTAGGTGCCCCTGAACCCCTTCTGTCTGCCATCCCTGACTGACTGAGTGGGGCAAGGGTGCTGGGATTACTCCTGTAAAGCAGAAATGAATAGATTTAAAACAAGATTGTCAGACTTGTGTGTTCAAATTCTAGCACTTAAAATCTATATAGAGGGACTTAGATTAAGAGCTCTGATTTCAGAGGTGCTCAGAATTGGTGGCACCCACTACCAGTCTTATTGAAGTTGGATTTTCAGCACCTCTGCATAAGCAGCCTGAGTGTCTAAGTATATGTATCCAAGTCTGCAAACTTTGGTTTAATTATTGAGGTGCTAGATAGAAAGGGATTTTTGCTAGAAGACAAGTTATCTAATCCAGGGTTTCTCAACCTTTGGGTCAGGACCCTAAATTGGGTCACCAGAATGTTTCTAAAGGTCAGGTGGCAGCTCCTGTCCCACAGGCTGGCTGGCCTCACCTCCCTGCTCCAGGCACTGCAACCTCTGGGTCCTAGCACCACTCGGGTCTGGCCCAGCCATCATGACGACAGCAGTCCAGGTAGACCATATGTGAGTGAGTGGCACTGCAACTCCATGAGCTAGGTCACAACTCCACTCACACAAATTTGGTCCAGTCAGGGGGATGGGGCCAAAGCTGAGCAGTGCTGCAATCCCCAAGGTTGCAAAGCCTAGAGCAGAGAGCCAAGCCCAGCCAGCCCCACAGCACAGGAGCTGCCACCGTGGAGTGAGTGCTGGGCAGGATACACCCCTCCAGGAGGGCAGGGCCTAACTAAAGCCACCCCAGGGCCTCCACCCCCAGACTATTTACTGGGTCACAACTGGCCATAAACACTTACAAATGAATCTTGAGCCCAAAAGGGTTGAGAACCACTGGCCTAATCTGGAGTGGCTACTGAATTCTTACAAGTGGTTATAGCAGTGAGATAGTGACTAGACAAAAAGTTGTTAGGCAAATTGTAGGTTTATAGTCTTTGCGTAGGTAACAAACACTAATTAGGTGCTTGAATACTACAGTGATGGGCACAGTACAAGAATCTGATCAGTTTTCAAAACTTCCAATGCTTGGACTGAAATCATCCAGGTTTAGAATCTAACAAGGTGACAGCTGACACAAACCCCGGGGCTGTCTTTATGTCTTGGCTGTCCAGTCAGAAGACACTTCCTTTCTTAGCAGCAGGTCACATTATCCATAACGTTTGTATTATGTCATCTCTGAATTAAGTAGCTCTCAAAAAGATCTTAGTCACTAGTGCAGATTAAGCAAGTGCCTGCTCTGTTCTAATAAATAGTGAATTTCTCTGGGATAAAGAGAGGGAACAAATGTGTGTGTTGCTGTGTTTGCCTTCAGGTTGTGATGTGGTGCTGGAGTGGCTACGGCGGACATACTGGAGCCGTCAACTGGGTAATAGTCTGGCTAGAGAATGTGAAGAAGAGCAAAATGAGGAGGTGGAGACTGCAGCAACCGAGACAGAGGTGGACAGTGACTCAGAGGAGGCTCAGAGCCCACAACCACCAGGCTATCAGAAACACAAGGAGCTTCATGGTGGGTGTCTAGGAAACAGCGACAGAGGTATCTGAGTTAGATCACTGTCTTCTTCTAGTAGCTGGGAGCTTAAAGAACACAAGCACTGCTGCTACTGCCACTTGATAGATATACTCCCTGTTATAGGCTTCCACCCCCAAATCAAGCATCCCATGCACAGAAGTTACTCACCAGCTGGCACCTCCTTGTGATGAGGTGTGGGGTTGCTGGGCTTTCCCCTTAGTCACTTAATTGGTCTGTGATGGCCAGTCTCTATCTGGGTCTTCCATGACCTGATCCTCCAGCCAGGTCACTTAAAAGTTCAGTGCCCTTCTGGGGTATTTAAGTCCAGCTGTAAGTGGCCAGGCCCCAAGCTGGCTTCTGCCACATGGCTTCTTCAAAGTCCTTTTGCCCAGCTTAGCCCTGGGCCAGCACAAAGTCCTTCCAAATCAAACAGATTTTAATAGAATCATACCCTTCTTTCACAAAATAGCAAGTTTCAGGGCTTCTGTTTGGGTTCTTCAGTAGAAATCCAAAGTTACATACTAAATTAAATGCTATAAAGAATCTTGCACCCCCCCCCTTGAACCTCTTGTCCCTCTTAGGTTTCTCTTCAGCTCCCCATTTCTCTGCCTCCCTGAAGCCAGCCCCCTGTTCTAGGGACTCACCACAGGAGTTCACTCCACTTCTGTGACTCTGCTGTTCTCTACAATCAGCCCATAACTGCTGGGCTTCTTCCTTTTAAGCCCTACACCCAGCTCAGGTGTGGGAGGGTGGGGCTAATTAAACAGGGCTGGCAGCCCTGGGCCTCCTGGGCCTTAAAGGGGTGGACCATCCTGTTACACTCGCTTAGCACAGGTGGTACAATTGCTGCTTGGGGCTTTGGTTCTTGATGGGTCTGACTTTTTTCATACCAGCTGTCTGGATTTCAGCACAAACACTGTTCTTAGCAGTGGAAACCCCAGTACGATAAGGGTAATATGTATTAGGTTGGAATCAAACCAGGTTTCAGCCCCTGACTGTAAATCTAACGGTTAATTCCAAATTCCACTCTAATGCCATTCTCCCCACTACACTCCTGAAAAGTCTAGATCACCTATTTAGTCCAGGGGTCTCTGCAGTGTCTTTCTATTGAGTGGGCACGATCAGATAATCTTCTAAGTGATGTCAGTTGGCCCCCATAAAATTGAGTGCAAAATAGGAGTCCATTCTATTTAAAATAAAAAAAAAATCAGGCCCCAAGTATATATCATCAATCCTCTTAGTAGCAGGAGACACCTTCAAAGAGAGAGGACACCAGCAGATCAGATGCACCTCAGTTGTCTGTCACTCTTTTTTTTTTTAGTCCTGTGTCTAACTGTTGGCTTAAGTGGAGTGTTAGATTGAGCCTCCCAGCTGGCCAAGTCACCTCTCTGAAGAAGGAATTTTTAGTCAATTTCAGCTATAGTCCTATCTCTCTTCTGCATTTTCCTGCTTATCTGCACACACATGCTGTTCAGCCTGGTCCAGCTCCTTCTTCTGTTGAATCAGCTCTTCTGCCTTCTGAAAAGAGATCTGGATCAGGAGCAGTTTTGTGTAATTGAACAGTGTTATAGTTATGGGAAGTGTTGAGTAGTGAATAGTAGCTGAAAAGGTAGAAGCAGGTTCTCACAGCAGAATCATTCTAATGCCTCCTGAAAAAGCTAGGTTAAGAGGAAGAATGTTGGGCGCAGGGTTTATCAATATATCAATCTCTGCATGAAATTGAATCTAGGGGTCACAATCTAATAGAGCTTCGGACAGATGCTCTCTCAACCAGAAGTTAGGGGCTTGATGCAGGAATTACTGGGTGAAATTTTATGACCTGTGTTAATACGGGAGGTCAGACTAAATGAACATAATGGTCCCTTCTCGCCTTTGACTTTTTTTTTTTTTTTTTTATCAGTTGGTCTTCTTTCAGACCCTGCCTCTCAGTTGTGAACCTAGTCTACATTACTTGGTGGTTTTGTGTGTGTAAAGTGACCAGGAGACAGAGGGTATTGGCTGAAGGAGCCAACGTCTTATGCTTTGAGGCTCAGGCTTGGTCTACACTACAGAGTTAGGTTGACGTAAGGCAGCTTATGTCGACCTAATTATGTCAGTGTACACGCTACAGCCTTGCTCCTGCTTATGTAAGTGCTCTACTACACCACCATCATAACTTCACCTCCACGAGAGGCCTAGGGCTTATGTCTGTGTAGTTAAGGCGATGCAGTGTCCATGTAGACACTGCATAACTTACATGGGCTATTGGCTCTCATTCTTGTCAATTTCACGGCTCCATGTGCCCGCCTGCTTCCCACTTGGAGCCTGGCTGCTCCCTGCTCCCAGCCCAGGTGCTGCCCGGGCTCCCTGCTTCATGCCAAGCTGTGCCCGCCCAGCTCCCTACTGCCAGCCAGGCTTCCTGCCGGAGGCTTCCTGCTCCCTGGTGCTGCAAGGAGGCTCCCTGCTGCTGGGAGCCTGGCTACCTTCTCCCACTCCCCCCCTCCCACCAATGGGGAGCCAGGAGCCTCCAGGCAGCTGCTGGGTTCCCAGTAGGAAGCTACATGATCCTCTTAAGTTCCTCTTAAGTTGGTGGAAACACATCTGATGAGGATGCACACCACCGACAGGAGAAGGGCAGTGTGGACATAGTAGCGATTACTGCGGTGGTTGAAAGTTGACCTAATAGGTCGACTCACGTTTCTAGTGTAGACATGTCCTAATATGATTAAATTATTTAAGATAGTTAAAACTAGAAAATACTTTGAAGAATTCCAAGAAGATTTAATCAAAGCCAGGTGACTGGGCAGCCCGATGGCAGATAAAACTCCGTGATAACAAATGCAGGGTAATTCACTTTGGAAGAACTGTTACATCTTCAGCCAGAACACGATCTTCATTTCTGGTCATCTTGTCTCAGAGATACAATAGAAACAGAAGAGGTCCAGAGGTAGACAAACATTTAAAACCGATGAAAAGAAATACTATTTGACTCACATAATTGGCCTGTGGAATTTGTTGCCACAATATATCCTCGATGTCAAGAGTTTAGTAGGAGTACAAAAAGGATTGTATGTTTATAACATCCACAGTTGCATTACATAGGACTTAAAACAAAATTATAAGGGCTAGAAACTCTCATGCTTTAAGGCACAAGATAACTACTAACTGTCAGGTATAGAAGACATCTATGGGCAGGTTATGTCGTAGTTGTTTATGACAGAGTTTCTTGCACCTTCCTCTGTAGCATCTGGAAGTGGTCACTGTTGGAGACAAAATAGTGGACTAGGTGGACCACTGGTCTGATCCAGTATGGCAATTCCTGTATTGAACTGAAGAGACTGAGAACTGCTAATCTAGTATAATCGAAGAATTGCCAGATATGGATTTATGTAATCTCTGCATTTCACTGTCTTAGGCCTTGAGTAAGCATTGAACAGTATGTAAATGGCTTGCCCAAGGGGGTCAATTTGGAGAGGATAGCTCACTAGTTCCTTAAAGATAGGAAGGTTCCATTTCTCTGTGTGAAATGGGAATTATATTAGCTCCTCATTACCTGTTGTTTAATCCATGTAATTGTATTTATTTCTAGAGAAAGTCAGAGAGCTGCTGGTGTCCTACAAAAATCAGCAGTTTGGGGTAAGTGCAATTTGATTAACTCTTAAAGTGCTGCTTCTTTCCCTGCTGTGCAACTGCTTCTGTGCTTTTATCACAAATCTTATGGAAAGACTGAGAAACTGACACGCCTTGCAAGGCCTGACTTGGAATATTTGGGTGCAAGATTGGCTAGTTTATTATATCAGAAGTTTCAGTTCACATATAATTATGGTTTGGTTTATGTCATGGAGGTCATGGAAGTCACGGAATCCATGACTTCCAGAGACCTCCATGACATTCTCTCTTCAGCCCCAGGGGCTGAGGCACTCTGGAGCTGGAAGCCAGCGGGCCCTGGCAGGGTTCCAGCGACAGGTGACAGCAGCGACAGGGGGCCCCCTGCAAGGTTCCAGTGACAGGTGACAGACTCTTGAGGAGGCCCTCCTTGGGGTTCCAGTGATGGGCGATAGCCTCGCACAGGGGGAAGGAAGGGGGATATCTCAGGCAAGTGGCTGGGGGTGTCCCGTTTTCTCTTTGAGAAATATGGTCACCCTGCAATTCCAAAGCCGTCTTGGACGGAGGGGGCCTCCCCTGCAGCTTCCGGCTGCCGCAGGCAGAGGAGGAACTCACAGCTCCCAGCCACCACAGTGGCGGGGGGAACCATAGAGCCACAGAAGCAAAAATCACAGACAGGTCATGGCTTCCGTGAATTATGGTTTATTGCCTGTAACTTGTCTGTGACTTTTACTAAAAATAACCATGACAAAATCTTAGCCTTACATGTAATTATAGGAATCTCTTTTTTGTCTCCCGAGCAATTTTTAAATCATCCTGGGGGAAAAACCTGCATAGGAGTACTTCTGATGCTTCTGTCCATGCTGCTTTGCAGTCCTGCTAGTAATAGTAGAGTGCAACTTAGGTGATTTTTGCCAGTTTCAGAAGTTCCATTTCTTATCTAAAGTGTGAAGGCACTATGTTGTCAGTGGCATAGCAGTTCATCCAATGGCCTGTAGATGGGGCTGTGAGCATTGCTGATTAAGAGAGAGCTCTCTGTTATGGAGCCTGGCTGTGCTCTTTTCTCTCCTGGTACTGTCTTGTGTGATTCATCAAAGCAAAGCAGTCATGGATTCACTGCAGAGAGCAAGAAATATGGGCTTCTTATGGCTTCTGATATGATTACACATTGCAGCATGGTTGTTTGTGTTTATATGTAATAGCCCCTAACCTGTCTCTGCAAATCCTGTGCCTTTCTATTCCTGAAGGGTGCTTAACCATTACTTTTAATTATTGGACTTTAAGCCTTTAGAAGCTGATTGATATTTAATTAATAGGAAATTGTGATTATAAAAGTACATAAACTGGCAGTGGAAGGGAAGGAGCTGGTGTATGATCTGGAATTACTTTTTAACTCATTGGCTAGATTTTAAGTTGACGGGTGTGTATATATAATGTTTTATTGGCTGGACAGTTGTCTCTTAGCAATTCCCTAAATCTGGTGTGAGATTTTTCAGAAGCACAAAGGGCAATAAAGGCACCCAATTCTCATTGGAAGATAATAGATATTGGGCACTTAATTCCCATTTGTACATTTAAAAATCCCCCCTTCCCTCCCTTAGTTCAGTGTCAACTACAAAAGAAAAGCAACTTTATTTCATCAAAATGGCATGCATGGATGACCATGTGTAAATGCCCTGCTATTGATATCAACTAACCAAATAAACTCTTTAGCATGCTCTGCTTCTGAAACCATACCGTCCACTCATGCTATCCTATGTACCGACCTTTTTGTCGGACATCTCTTAAATATGGTGTTCTTTCCAATCTGTGCTTATTAAGTATGGGAAAGGCTGTGGGAATGTAGCTGTGTGCTGGAAAATAAATCTTCAGTGGCATAAATGATATGAACATTTTCCTCTCATTTTTAATATATTGACTATAGCATTTTGAGAATTATGCCCACCAAACAGTGTTAGAGATCCATGGACAGGATCTCTGTAAAACTCCTATTTGAATGCTTCTTTTTTTACCCTGTTCATTTTTTATCTATTGGATTGTTATGTTAATTTATAATTCAGATCATATATTTAGGTGTAACTGTGCAGTCTCAGCGCATAGGTTGGTTTACTGCAAAATCATTGCTAAATATCTGCTGGGGAATATTTATATATTTCTTACAAAAAGGGTTTGGGGAGGAGGGTCAGATGCGGGGAATAGTTTCCTGTATTGGCTCCCTTCTGGAACAAATAAATCACATCTAGCAATGCAGTTCTTCAGTACTGGGATCCTCAAAACCCCTCTTATCTCCCATTCTTTCTCATTGCAAATAAACTGTTAATAAAAACATGGCCTAATTTAACCAGACATTAAATATAAACATTGCAATGATGGGACAGGTAATAAATGGGCCTTACACGTCATTTTTTGGATAGTTCAGGCACTCGCATGCTTTTCTGGAGCACAGCAGGAAGTGACTGTTCCAATAACTCAAGGGTCTTTTGTTTTGTGTGTGGTTTTTTTTTTTTTTTTTTTTTTTTTTAATAGTCTGCCCAAAGTTATTTATTGTGTCCTGACAGTAGTTGCTCTGTGTAGGAGGGCAAAACTTCCAAATACCTTTTTTTTTTTTTTTAAGTTTTGTTTTTTAAAACAATTGATTCGACAATGGATAAAATTCCCCAGCCCCTCTTTTATTGTCTCTCCTTCCTCTGCTCTTACCCGAGTGCCCAGATATCCTAGAATATTCAAGGGAAAAATCCTTTGCAATCAAAACCACATTGAATGAGGCATGACTTCATCGCCGCAAATCCAAGAAGCAATTACTGGAACTTGACTAAGCAAGTTCCGGATGGAGTGAGCAGACTTTCATAGAAGCAATTACATGTGGCTTATAGTTTTAGAATGTTTCACAGGCTTGGTATATAGAGGATAGTAATAATTTGCATGTATATAAGGACACATTGAACATATATAAGTTGAAGAACTTTACAAACATTGAGACTTTACAATATAATAAGCAAATTATCCTCATTTTAAAAGTATAGGGGAAACTGCTCCAGAGAGGCTAAATGATTTCTTTGGAACCCCACAGAGAATTGGAGGCAAAGTTGGGATTAAAACCCAGGAGTTCTGAGTCCCAGTCTCTGGCTTTAATCCCCATCTCATCCCAACACCTGATTAGCTCACAAACTTCATTTTACCTGGAGTTTTGTTGATTCTGAAGCCAGATAAGTTTACTTCAAACCTTTTCTACTTATATTTAGAGATTTGATATGTTGCTAATTTAAAAAAAAATGTGTTTAATAACACTAATCAAAACGAAGTTTAATACAGGCCTAAAGTTTCTGATGAACATATTTGACACCTTTAACAGTGGTCTGATATGAGTGACTGTGCAATATGCTGTTCTACATCTTTATAAGCTAAACTGTTCTTACACTCATATGTGATATGTTTGGTAAGTGTTTTTATGGTGGAGGGAATACATATAATGAACAATAGAAGTGATCAATGGCAAGTTATAACTTTTCACACTGTTAAACTCTGTGGAAGCAATACACAGGTAACAGAAGAGTGAGATTATTATTAATATCTCTACAAGATTTCCATCCAACAGTTCAGAGGTGGTGTGAACTAACTTGATTAATTTATGAAGTAATCCTAATTGTATCTGAGATTGGTTTTAAATATTGCACGGGATACAAATGGTTCTTACATCACTGAACTGGCGATATTCTGGAATTAGCTGCTGTTGATAAAATGTACAGTCTGATTTTGCATTTTAGAGACTGTAAAATGCCAATGACTTGCTCTTTAAGGTCCATACATGGGAACAGTGGATATCTATAGACATAAAAACAGGTATGGATCTCTAGAATCGAGACCAGTTTTATTTGAAATGTTAAATTTTGGAAATTAACTAGTTTTATAAATGGCTTGTCTGAACTACAGTTATACAATTATACTGGTGTACAGGTGCCTTTATACTAGTATAGCTATTACCATTCAGCAAGCTATACTGGTATAAGACATCTTTATATCAGTATCAGAGGGGTAGCCGTGTTAGTCTGAATCTGTATAAAGCAACAGAGGGTCCTGTGGCACCTTTGAGACTAACAGAAGTATTGGGAGCATAAGCTTTCGTGGGTAAGAACCTCACTTCTTCAGATGCAAGACTTGAGGTTCTTACCCACGAAAGCTTATGCTCCCAATACTTCGGTTAGTCTCAAAGGTGCCACAGGACCCTCTGTTGCTTTATATCAGTATAACTTTATCAATACTAGGGAGGTTGTACTGCTTTAACTATGCTGGTAAAGCTAAAATCACTGAATTGATTATAACAGTAAAACATTAAAGTGTAGATCAGGCCTAGGTGAGTTTCTTTAGTAAATAGTCTAACATAAGGACGCATATTCCTGCACATGTTCATGTGTTACCAGCTTGAAGATATTTTAATGATTCCTGATATTAAGGACACATCTCAGACTTGATTTTTTTTACCTAAAACATCTGTTGCACCTCATCATTGTGACTGTGCTAAGCAAATTAAACTCACAATTTCAGACAGGCACATGAAATCACGGTTCTCTAAGTTCTTCCAGGGCCTAACTGGTGTCCTTCAGTCTCATCATATGAACAGCGACATCTGTGCTTACCCCTCTGTTTGGGACTCCTTAACTCTCCATATTTATCAGCCTCCTCAGAGCATAATTCTGCAGGAAGTCCTGTTGGTGGTGCACACCAAGTGTTGAAATGTCTTTTTAGAAAAAATCACTGAGCACACAAAGGATTGACCTACCTGTATCATGTACGTATTGTTTGAGTCTGATATACACTGTCAGCTTGGCAGTGCATGGCCATGTCTCTTTTCCATACAGGATGAACCCCACCATGTCAGTGCTCAGTAAATTAATGCCCTCTACCCACTGACACAGATACTTAAAACCAGAAGGCATAGTAAGCCACCCCTCCCCACAAGACTCTGATGTACCACAGAAGGGAGTGAAATACAGTGCAGAGGGCCCTCTGCTGAAAAGTGTCTGCACCTTCTCCCATGCACAAAAACTGCGAGAGCATGTCACCAAGACATTGGGAAACTTACACTTTCAGTGATGTCACGTCCCCTGTAGCCTCCACTGGCATTATGCCTGAAGTTTCCCAGCTGAAATGGAAGGTGCCATCTACTGGTACCCTTCAAGGTAGTAATGGAAATGCCACTTGCCCTGGGTGTGAATGTCCCTATTAGCAGAGTGTGTAACTTGCACCCCTTTGTGCTAACGTGTGTGTGTGTTTGAACTGAAGGCGAGTCTGATATCTAGAGTGGCAGCATATGTCTCTAGCAGTAGTCTTTCCTGTTCTTGCTGTAGCCTGACACCTTGCTTGCTGTTTTCCAACTGCTACTGCATCCTGAATGCTGCATAGGTCACTAAGCTGATTTGATACTTGGGTCTCTGCCATGTGCTTAACATTAATGGCAAAATCCTGACTCAAGTAGGCATTATCTATTTTACAGGTGGGCACTTGGGAACAGAGATGGACTTGCTGGAGAGCAGAGGATAGAACCAGGGAGTCCTAAAACCTAGTTTCCTGCCACTGAATCTTTGATCATGCTTCCCTTTCAGTTTAGGCCTGTCCTTAGTCAGAACACTTCTGTATTAGTGTTTTATAATGCTGTTGAGTAGGAAGCTCTGAGAGCCACTGTCAGGGTTATGAATGAAATGCCTGGATTATGCATCTGCTCTTTATAGTAGTGCCTCCTGCTCTCAGTGACTCCCGTGCAACAAAAGATATTTATTTACTGATATTGTTTTCTCTCTTATGCAGGTTCTTCAGGAGCTTCAGTCCTTACGAAAGGCCCGCAAAGCATGGAGTAATTCTTCCTCAGAAGTGGAGTGGATTTTGGCTCAGATTAAAGACTTGTTGCAAGAGAGCAGGTACAGTTTATCTAGATAGAAGCTGCATACTCCAGGCAGGAACCATAACGCTGTACAGCTGTAGGGCTGTCACCTTGCGCCATTTTACTGTGTACTTTAAGTTAGTCACAGACAAAGTCATGGGTTGCTGATGATAACTCACCTGTGGTCTTAGTTCTTGATTTCTGCTAAAGAATGTTTCCCTTGCCAGAAGCCTGTGTGTGCAGCTGGCCCTTGGATATGTGACCACTCTTTCTACTTCCTTTTTCTTTGTTGCTTTAACCGCAGTAGTCATTTGCTTGTGGGCGGGTGGGGATAATTGACAGCTCAGTCAAGATCACTTTGACCTATGGGGTGGTTTTGTGTGTTTAACCCTTTGGCAATATGCTTGACCCGAGAAGTAGAATATACCCAGTTCTGTAAAGCACTGATGTGCAGTGCTTCATACAGGCAGCAGGCAAAATGGCAGTAGAGATGAAGAAATTGAAAGAAAATAGAGCATGGTTCCTTGTGCATGTTATACTTCCATAGGATCACAACACCTATTAATTCAGTTTCACAATAGCCTTATGAGGTGGACATGGTCTAACTTTCACAAGAGCCCTGTGGGGCAATATTAGCTCTGTTCACATCATTAAATATTTGTAGAACCATAGATCCTGGAGGACACGATTGGGATGGAGCCTCATTAGGCATTGTACGAAGTCGTATGAAGCCCCAGTCCCTGCCCCAAGAATCTTGCAGTCTGAGACAAGTGACACATGCAGGGCTGGGAAAGAGATATCAAATATATAATATAGGTTAAAAATGCAGGTGCATAGTTTTTGATAATTAGAAATATAAAGAATGTCAGCTGCCCCCATTTGCCCTTTAACCTGGACATCATAAATTGGTTGATTTTCTTTTAGGTATCAGTTGCAGGGGGATCTTAAAGAGGGCATTGAAAGATCATTGGATGGTAGTTTTGCCCTTCAGTTCAGATGTAGGGGATAGCAAGGCAGAAAGCATAAAGATGTCAGTGTAAGAAGCTGACAAATGGGTACTTGAGGTTGGTGTCATTGGTGGGGCAAGAGGAAACACACTAGGGGACAGAGCGATGAAAGGCTTTGATGATGAAACAAGATGCTTGAATCTAATGTGAAATGGGATCTACTGGAAAGCTTCAAGTAGGTGGTGATACATTCATTTTCTTTTCCTGCTGTGAACTTAGAACATTTATAATTATGGTGAAACTGAAGCAGACAAGCTTTGCAACTAAGTCTGATCATATATTGCAGTGATTTCCTAATGCTACCTTGTCGGTGCTCTTGTCCATTTGAACGCATCTGTCCAAGATTTTGGGCAAAGCCTTTGAGAATCAAATATATAGAAGAGAATTATCATTGCTCTGACTGAAGGGAGTGTCATTTGTCTGGAGAGTCCTACGTTGTATGTTAACATACATAAGCCAGTAAGTGAACACTTCAATCTCCCTGGTCATTCTATTACAGATTTAAAAGTCACTATCATTGAACAAAAAAACTTCAGAAACAGACTTTAAAGAGAAACAGCAGAACTAAAATTCATTTGCAAATTGAACACCATTAATCTGGGTTTGAATAGGGACTGGGAGTGGCTGGCTCATTACAGAAGCAGCTTTTCCTCTCCTGGAATTGACACCTCCTCATCTATTATTGGGCGTGGACTACATCCACCCTGATTGAATTGGCCCTGTCAACACTGGTTCTCCACTTGCGAAGTAACTCCTTGCTCTCCATGTGTCAGTATATAATGCCTGCATCTGTAACTTTCACTCTATGCATCTGAAGAAGTGAGGTTTTTACCCACGAAAGCTTATGCCCAAATAAATCTGTTAGTCTTTAAGGTGCCACCAGACTCCTTGTTGTTTTTGTAGATACAGACTAACACGGCTACCCCCTGATACTTGACTACGTTGTATAGCTTCTCTTCATGTTAGGACTGTTACATAGCCCGCTATGTTTGTTCCATGAAGCGCAAGATAATACGGTAAACCATCTTGCAATATTCCTTAATGGCTGTTTCTGTGAAAACCTTGCCCCCACAAACCCTGAAATCATAAGTTAGCAGCTTGTCTGAAGCGTTGCTCTGGGTTTGGTGTGTCATCAGATGTGTCCTCTCTGAGCTTTTGCTCTGTTCTCCACTGTTCTCTCTATGCTGTATGAGTGTACTAGGTACATTCAGCACTTGAAGTGCGTTTCCAAATGCACCCAGAATGTTGTCTGGTCCTTAATTAGTTAGGCTGCTCCAAAAATATTTCACTTGACAACTTGGAGCTGTTTGTGCCTCTGGATGGCCTTTTAGAAGCTGCTGCCCTACTTATACCACCAAATATCATTGTATGCTATGGGAAAGGTGGATTTGCCCAATTAAAAATGTTTGGAGGTGATGAAATGCTAAGGAATCCTAAGGTGGCCTTAGGGTTGCAGACTTGAGCGCTCTCAGAGCTCTGCAGCGCTGGCATAGCAGAGCTGCACTAATGTTTTCCCTAAATTATTTATGTTGCAAACTCTCTTTTTGTAAGCATATCATGTATATCTTGCTGTGAATATTTAATGTGGGCGCTTGGAAGAATTCTCTTCGGGTTTCTGGCTGAATTCGGTATCTGAGCAGTGCTTTCTCTTTGCTAGCACCTGGGCAAAATAAACAGAGTGAGTGGGATGGGATTTTATGAGGTAGCTCTTTTGATTAAATGATCTGCTGTATACAGGTCTGGGTACCAGGCTGGAGTTCTGTAGAGCAAGAAAGCATGAAAGAGAATCCTCTGGGAGTTAACTTGCATTCAAGTGAAAGTTTTTGCATTGCTCTTGGTTACTATGGCTAATGGGTGTTACTACAGCCACTCCTCATACTGTAGCTGAGGGTATACAGTAAGCATCTATCAGTGGTTCTCAACCATGGGTACACGAACCCTGGGGTACTCAGAGGTCTTCCAGGGAGTACATCAACTCATCTAGATATTTGCCTTGTTTTACAACAGGCTATAAAAAAAGCACTAGCGAAATGAGTGCAAACTAAAATTTCATGCAGACAATGGCTTGTTTATACTGCTCTCTATACTATACAGTGAAATGTAAGTACAATATTTATATTCCAATTGATTTATTTTATAATTATCTGGTAAAAATAGGAAAGCAAGCAATTCTTCAGTAATGGGTGTGCAGTGACATTTTGTATTTTTATGTCTGATTTTGAAAGTAAGTAGTTTAAGTGAGGTGGAACTGGGGGGCGGGGGGGAACGCAAGACAAATCAGACTATTGAAAAGGGTACAATAGTCTGGAAAGGTTGAGAGCCACTGCTTTAGAGAACAGGCAGAGTGTGAATGAGGCTAGAAGTTGGAATGATCTCTCTGCTACTTCACAAGATACATCTGTAGAAACTGCCACAAAACTAAAAAGTAGATTTTTTTTTTCAGCTCTTAATGTTAACTTATTTAATTGTTTTAACTTTTGATAGTCAATGTCCTTGGTTTGTGGAGAACTGGATGGCTCAAAAGACCAGGAAAGGGATATAAAGCCTTTCTGCTCCAGGTCATTGGTATCAGTTGTATTAGGAAGAGAGCCTGAGACATGAGACCTTGTGCAGGATAAGATTACAGTGAGAGGAAACCTTGTGGCCAGATGGTTAGCTATACAAGCCGTCTAGCCTAGGTTTCACTTCCACCTTTCACTGTTCAAATTTCACCTCTGGGAGCCTCCCTTGGAGTTTCAGAGCAGTGACTAGATGACAGAGAATGGGGCTTGAACATAGCCTGTGACATAAAGGAGTTTTTATAAGGTGGGGGAAGAATCTGCCATGCCCCCACACTCCACTCCCTTAAAAATAGGTACTTGCATAATATGTCCCTTGTAGCTTTATTAATAAAATGTAATCAGATGCCATTACTTAGCTGTTTTTGTTGTTGCATTATGTAATGACGACTAGGGCTTTTTCTCTGGAAAAACAAAGACTCCAAACAGTGAAAGCAGGAAGAAAGAAGGGGGAAGTGAGCGTCTGTTAATGTAACAAGGTTTATAGCTTGTGGCTTGTTCCAGTTCTTTACTAGGTACTTTCATGGGGTAATCTGATTGCTGGGGTCACATGGGATACCATGAAACTGGCTGCACTGCACTGGGCTGTTACTGTTATACCAGGAAATTCTTGCTAATGGCAGCCACCTCTGGAGGATGGGATTGCAAAATACCAATTCTCCACTTGTAAAACCAACAGAGAGCTGGAGCCTGCAGTGGTGACGGTGCTAGAAAGAGGTTTCGCAATTGCAATAAACTGCTTTAGACTTGTTTTCATTTTCTGATATTTTCCTCAAAGTTGCCAAGAAAATTTATTTCCTGTAAATGCTGGTTTCACAATTTTGGACTTCAATCCAACCTCCCTTTTGTTCGTGCTTGGGCACAGGTAACTTCTCTGGCCCAAGGACAGGACAACCTCTGGATGGACTTTCTAGCAAAAATTTTGGGCGGGGGAAGAGGGTGGGAAGGGACATCCTTTGCCCCTGCCATCATATACAACTTTTTCCACAGTTCCCTATAGTCATGTTGCCTTTCAGCTGACACAGTATTAATTCTGTGCCCCATACCTGCCCTAGATACATAGAGAGAGGCACCAATGGGTGACCCAGCATTCACTTGCCACATTCCTACATTGGCACCTATGTACCTGCACACTCTCGGATCAGCATTGACATGCAGCAGGTCAGCTGCTGGAGTGGAGCCTTTTGCCTAGGGGACTGGGAGGACTCCAGGCATTATATCTTTGTTCTCAGTGTGGGAGAGGGGTGGCGGGTTCCTCTTTCCCCGTAGAGGAAGGGAGCACAGCCCAGGCATGGGAGAATGTGGGTGTGTCTGCCACTGGAACCTCTTCCCATGGAGCGCAAGATGAGCAGGGCTAGTCCTTTATCCTCCTTGCTCCACATTGGAGGCCTGAATAAGGAAGAAATGAGTCAGATGAATTGACTTTCTTCTTCCCTCCAGGGGAAGGAGGAGTTGAGTTGGTAGAGAGAGAAAGTCTTGGTGTGCGCTTTGCTGCACATTTGCTTTGGTCATGGCAGACAGAAAGCAGAGAAGACAAAGTGTAGAGCAAAGCTCCCTTCCTGAACCAGCCCAGACTATCAGCTGGAGAATGGCAGGTTCCCTAGTATCCTAGGCCCTGTGACCTGATCTTGTCATGCACAGGGCCCTGTGTAAATCATAATTGTAATTTTATTTTGTTTTTAAAAATCACCACAATGGCAAAAGAGTTTGCACAGAATGAATTTTACAAGTAAATTTGGTCAATTTCAAGATTTTTAATTTTTTAAAATCAGGGTTTGGTGGAACTTTCATGCGTCCCAGGCCCTCTGTGAAATTGTGATTTACACAGGACCCTCCTACTCTCGCACCATTGGCAGGTTTTGGCGGTTTTGTTACATTTTTGCAATGCTTTTTGTAATTTAAGCTACCCGAAATAACAGGGATGGTAATGTTTCCCCATAATTATGCTCCCCACTCACTGTTTAGTGCCAGGGTCGATGGGAATTACAGGCCCTGCAGCTGTACTAGGCTCAGTTAGTCCTCCCAGCACGGTGCTTGTACCTGTCTTTCAGTGTCAGCTCTGACAGCTTTAGAGCACCAGCCCTACCCCTTGTCAGTCCTCCAGTGCTCAATTCTGTGCAGGCCCCAAAGCAGCTGCAGTGGTGCTGAACTGATCTTGTCCGTGCCTGTTTTGTGCCTGGGCACAAAACAGCTAATTGAAAATAAAACAATTTAGGATGTGGATTTTTTTTATCTTACAATAAAAATTGGGGGGAGGTGGGGAGAATGGATCTTTATCTTCTGAAAAACACTTCACCCAGTGGAGTGTGGTCAGTAAGCAAGCGTGTGCACATGCTAAATTCCCTGGGATAGAGGACTGGACTCATTTAGTGAGGGCTAGGGCTGCAACTGCAGGGAGGCAGCTGCCTCTTCTAAACTCCTGCAAAAGGGATACTAGGTGAAAGCATGCATAGTTGGCAAGTCTCATGCTTGCACCAAAAGCCACTGGTTTCTCTCTCTTCTCCCTGTGCACACGCCCCCCCACCCCACCCGAGAACCTACAGGGAGAGGCTCAAGAAAAGGAAGCAACAACACAGTCCTACAAAAACACAAAATGGGCTTCTTACTTCTGTCATCAAGTGCCCGCCAAAAGTGCTTGATGCCCATCATAATGGACCCCGGGCCTCTAGGCAGTGGATGCTGGGAAAGTTTTATTTCCTGCCCTGGTGTCTGCAGATGGTTGTGAGAGAATTTAGGCCTTTGTCCCTTACACTGTGTGGGCAAAATAGAACGGTTGAAAACAATCGCTGGAATAAACCATTGAACAAACTGAAGGGAGCATAATGCAAATTGGATATAAAGATGGATAGTGTGTTAATTTATGTATGCACAGCTATGAGGCACAACTAGAGAGGTGCTGTAAAAGTAATCTGCTGAGCACTTACCTGAAAAATCAGACCCTTTCAATGTGTGTCGAGCTGAGCATCTACATACTGAGGCATCAAAAGTCATTAGTTACAATTAAAAGTCATGGTGCGTGTATGCATGTCGGCCTGTAAAAATAGAAGTATACTACTTTTCATCCATCGGCCCTGTGGAACTGGTTGATGAAATGGGACAGGTGCCACTACGCACAGATACAGCCACATTCTCAGAAATGCTGTGCGAATATACTGCACTTGCTTGGACTAAGCAGGTGAGCTCGCTGGGGAATGGTGAACCGCTGGAGGAACAAACTCTGCTGGAATCTCTTTGCTGTGAATTATAGCAAACATGTTCAAGAACTAGCCCTCTTTTGGATGGGGAAACTGAGGTACAGAAAAGTGAAATTACTTGATGGAGGCAGTGTGATAAGCCAGAGGGGCAGAGCCAGGATTTGGACTCAGGATGATCTGGCTTCCAGTCCCATGCTTGGTCCATTAGACCACACTTCCTCTCATTCTATCTTTATTACTAAGTCCAGAGCTACAAACTTGTAAAGAACAGTATGGGCTGTTATATTTATAGTTAAGGGGAGGCTGTCCCTATTTCCAGCAGCTGGAAATGATGCTCTGACTGGAGTGACATTTCTCTTCCTCCCACAGGCTTTCTTTGAGAGTCAAGAGTGATTAAAAGCATCTCCCATAAAAGAATCCTACCTGTGTCTTTTGCCTTTTTTTATTAGCAGTAGTACATTACTATATTAAAAATGAAAATAAGATCCTGTCACACTCTTGTTTCCATTGATCTTTATATAGCAACACCAATGCTGTAGCATAGCATAGGTTCCTACTGGGTAATGCCAATGGATCTTGCCTCTTCTGAGAGCAAACCTACCTCCCTTAATTGGAGTTGTCTGTAAACTGCAAATGAATGGCCAATAAGCCACTGAAGCATTAAAAATAAAAAGCATTAAAAATAAAACCCCTGCCCCCTACAGCTTCTGGCTCCCAGTTTGAAGTTCTGCCATGAATCTGCCAATTGCCTTTTGACACCAAAGAGAGAGAAGAGAATGGTATTTGGATGCAAAAGCAGCAGAGAGAACATGCTTTATGATGCATACCGTTGGCCTGATAAGTACCCTCTTGCTTAACCGTACAGAGGCCTAAGGAGCCAACGGGAACTGCTCTTGTTGTGCACGTTTCTGGCAGTGCTAGAAATACTCTGTCAGTCCAGGGAATTCTAACTAGTGCCACTGGTACTACAGAGAGATCACCTCCAGGAAGCCTGCAAAGAGACTAATACTTAAAGAATTACCATAGCCTTCTTTCTTGGGAAGATGGGGCATATCAACAGTTTCCTGTGAATTTTTGCAGATATTTACTTTTTAAAAATGGGAAAGAATTTTTGCTTTCATTTTCATAGTTAACCCTTAGAAAATGTGCTAATTCCCTGGTGGCAAGAAGGTGTGAACTGGCGATTGGTGTAGTCTGCTCCAAGGACACTCTTGTGTTGGGTTTTGGAAGAATCTACTGTGTCACCCCCCCTTATTCAGTGCATATATGAGGATAATTAGTGAGGAGGCATAGGCTGAAGCATTTTCGGTATGCTGGTGATGCCCAGGTTTAAATTGCTGTCTCATCTGATCTGAAGAGTGCAGCCAAATGCATTTCCTGGTGTCTGGGTACTATTGGACCATGGATGAGAGCAAGCTGGCTGTAGCTCAGTCACTGGGGGAAAGAAGCAGGGTAGTTGGGTGAGGTTCTCTCAGCCCTTCTGAGGGTGTACAATCAACGTTTGTGACAAAAGTCCACAACTTGGAGTCTGGTTTGACTACCAGCTGTTTCCAGATGATCAAATAGTGGCATTGGGTGAGGTTGCTGTGTTCTCTCCTGGATATGGATTTTGCACTATGATTGACGCTAAGATTTTGTTACTGTTATTTTTAGTAAAAGTCATGGATAGGTCACATGCAATAAACAATAATTCAGGGAAGCCATGGTCTGTCTGTGACTTTTGCTGCTGCAGTTTCCCCCACCACTGTGGTGTCTGGGAGCTGTGGGGTTTCCCCTCTGCCCAGGGCGGCTGGGAGCTGCAGGGTAATCATATTTCCCACAGAGAAAATGGGACACCCCAGCCGCTTGCCTGAGGCGTCTCCCTCTCACCCGCGTGAGGCTGTCGCCTTCCGGCCCCTCAGAAGTCTGTCACCTGTTGCTGGAACTTTGCAGGGGGCTTCCTGTCATTTGTCACTGCTGTCGCCTGTTGCTGGAACCCTGCCAGGGCCCCACGGGCTGTCTGCTCCAGAGTCCTACAACCCCTGGGGCTGAAGCAGAGAATGTCAAGAAGGTCTCTGGAAGTCCCGGATTCCATGACCTCCGTGACATAAATGTAGCCTTAACTATGATCCGTGTCTTCTCATCTCTAGACTGAATATTGCAATGCACCGTATTTGGGACTTGATCTTAAATGTAATGGAAAGCTGCAGCTAATGCAGAATGTTGGTAGGCTGCTTGATGAGTACAGTTTCTTGCCCTCAGCACACTAGGCTTGTGCTCCAGGATCTACTGAGGCTGGGTATTGACAAACGGGTGGAATTTTAAATGGTGTGTTTAACATATGAAGCCCTAAGTGGCCTTAGACCTTCCTATCCGAGAGGCTGCCTTCTCCCTATGACACGCTGCCACAGTTAGGATGAACAGGGGTGCTTGAGCTTGGTTTGCGTCTGTATGAGAGAGCTACTGGTAGTGTGTGCTCTGCGAGGGTCCCTTTCTTGGCCTGTTCTCCCACACCATCTGAAGTGGCTGGCCTGGCCTGGCCTGGCCTGGCCTGGCCATACAGCAGTGCCAGTCTGGGCATTGACAGGGAATTGAGGTATGACCCTCTTCCTACCTGATATTTGTTCCTTGCCATTCCCTCAGACTAAGAACCATCAGGGAGGGGGAAAGGGTCACAGTGGAATGTAGGGAAGGCCTGGCACGGAGGTGATGGCACTGATCAGCTGAAAGATGGTATTGGCAGAAGTGGTAAGGTGGGCAACGAGCAATAAGATATCCGTATGCAGCGGTGGGAGTGGTCTCCTGTTTGTAGGAAAACAGAGAAGCTGCTAGGAAGGGAAGGAGACTAAGGCTACATCTACACTACGGGGGGGAGGGGGAGATCGATTTCAGACACGCAAATTCAGCTACGCGAATAGCGTAGCTGAATTCGACATATCTGATCCGACTTACCCCGCTGTGAGGACGGCGGCAAATTGACCGCCGCGGCTCCCCCGTCGACGGCGCTTACTCCTACCTGGACTGGTGGAGTACGCGCATTGATTCGGGGATCGATTATCGCGTCCCGAAGAGATGCGATAAATCGATCCCGAGAGATTGATTTTTCTACCGCCGATCTGGGCGGGTAGTGAAGACCAGCCCTAAAAATGACAAGTTTACTAGTTCACTGGTTTTGGCAATCCAGGTGTCAGAGTCCAGGGCTAACGGGGTCCACTAACCTCTTCTAGTACTCCATACAACCTGAGAAAACCTGTCATTTAGCATTCCTACATGACTCTGGGTCCAGTTCATTGCTATGGTTCTGTCCATATAGACCACATGTGTGCAGTGGTGGAAAGGCAGGAAGATGCCGCTAGAAATTAAAAGCAGAATTAGTTTCCAGTGCAAGAATCTCCTGATGCCTTAGGGCAGGGGTGACCAACCTGAGCCTGAGAAGGAGCCACAATTTACCAATGTACATTGCCAGAGAGCCACAGTAATACATCAGCAGCCCCCCATCAGCTTCCCCGCCTCTCAGCACCTCCCGCCCACCAGCAGCCCTGCTGATCAGCGCCTCCCCCTCCCTCCTTCAGCTGTTTCGTGGTGTGCAAGAGGCTCTGGGGAGGGTGGAAGGGGAAGGAGCGAGGGCATGGCAGGCTCAGGGGAGGGGGCGGGAAGAGGTGGAGTGTGGGCAGGGCCTGTGGCAGAACCAGGGGTTGAGCAGTGAGCACCCCCCGGCACATTGGAAAGTTGGCACCTGTTGTTCCAGCCGCGGAGTTGGTGCCTATACAAAGAGTGTGGCTCCGGAGCTACAGGTTGCCCACCTCTGCCTCAGGGGACTGACCCAGTCACCTCCCTGAGTCAGCTGTGCTTGTCATCCCTGTTTGCATAATCACACGTTTGAGGCTGCATCTCCATGGATGTGACCTTAAATAGTCAGTGAGGAACAGTCATTGTATCTAGGAATATAGTAATTATCGTAGAACAGATTCCAGAAAAGAGAGGGATCTAAATCTGAACCTATTCTGTAAGGCAAGTCACAGTCTATTGCTGGCCTTTCTAGTAGCTGGGGTCTCGCTGAATCACTTAGTTGCTGCAGTTTGGTGTAGTGTTTGTGTATATTTTACCTGCACCCAGAGGCCTTTGAATTGGGCTCATGTCTATAGAATCTTAGATCAGATCTATTTAACTTGCCTTGATGTTCAGATTTGGATTTGGATTTGGGTTTGGGGATCTCCCCCCCAGACAATAAAAGCCTCAGACATCCTGTAACAAAGCATGTCTTGTTTAACTCTGGTTCTGCCTCTGTAAACCCAAAGAAAATAGAAGCAGAGATGCCATTTCCTCTCACTTAAGCATTCTGCATTTGAAAATGGCTGGTTTGATATTTGTGCTGTTATTTTTAATGCTGTCCTTTGTGTATTACCAAACACTGGACTAAGCAGAAGCCCTTATTCAAATAATGAGTGGCCGTAGGAATTTATACCTGGACCTACTGCTTCTTCTCACTGCCAACCTCCAGCTCAACCTATCTGAACCAGAGTGTTTAAATGAGTTTCCTCTGTCTCCCACTTCAGTTGCACCAAGTCCTTGTACTAGCAATTGCACGCCATCTTGGGCTATGAGTTTCAGCTCTCCCATGCTAACCATGGCAGCTGTTTGGATGGGAGACCTCAAAGTACATCCCAGGTACTGCAGAAAATGGCATTGGCAATTCAGTAGGGGGTACCCTTCTTCTGACATTTGAACTAGTATCTTTAACATAGTCATGGGGGATGCTTTTCTGCCAGAGGTTCAGAGATGTCATTTTTCAGATGGGACTTAACAGTCCTGATTGCTTGTGGTCCTTCTAGCCCAGGGGTCGGCAACGTTTGGCACGCGGCTCGCCAGAGTAAGCACCCTAGCGGGCCGGGCCAGTTTATTTACCTGCTGACGTGGCAGGTTCGGCTGATCGCGGCCCCCACTGGCCGCGGTTCGCCGTCCCGGGCCAATGGGGGCAGCGGGAAGCTGTGGCCAGCACATCCCTCGCCCGCGCCGCTTCCCACCGCCCCCATTGGCCCGGGACGGCGAACCGCAGCAAGTGGGGGTCGCAATCGGCCAAACCTGCCGCATCAACAGGTAAATAAACTGGCCCGGCCTGCTAGGGTGCTTACCCTGGCGAGCCGCGTGCCAAACGTTGCTGACCCCTGTTCTAGATGCTGGTTGTTAGACCTCTACCACGCATTATCGGAATGAATCATTTTAATTAAAAACATAGTGCTGCATTGCTTCTGAAATGTCAGTGCCTTGGGATTTTCCCCCCTTACCAGAGTACAAGTGTTAATCGTAGTGTCCTGGTCACATTCTGGTTTGGAGGATTGCGTTTCCCCTCCAGTTTCAGTGGGTATCTTAACTCCTAGACTACAGTTCGTATAGTGTTTTGGGGCCCTATGAATAGGCTTGGCAGAACTCAATTTTTATTTTTATCAATTTTTAATTGAAGTTTCTGCTGGGTGTCAGTGGCCTGGCTAACCCCCCAACCACGCCACTACTGAATATCTCCTGCTGGAGTACTCCTCACAGTCCTGGCTGGGGATCTCTGCTCTGTCCCTCCAAGACTGCTGCTGCCTCCTCGCACCTTGTGTCTCCAGGGATTGTGTGTCAGCTGCCCTGAAGCCATGCAGGGAGCCCTCTGCAGTTCCACTGTCATGGGAATTGAGTAAGCGGGTCCTGATGGAGCAGATCAGAGACCCCCGCACTCCCAACTGGTGTGTGAGAGAGTAAATCTGTAATGGCAGGGCTGCACAGGGCTCCCTGCGCTGCCACTGGGCTGATGGCACCCAATCCCTGCAGGTGCAAGGGGGAGGGAGGCTGCATTTGTGCTGCTTGTTTATTGATTGGGTTTTTTTGGTGTTGATTTAAGGGTGTCAGCTGAAGTTGACATTTAATGTCCTTAGTTGATTAAAGTCAAATCCTGCCAAGCCTGCCTATTAAGGAGCTGCCACGTCCCACCGCATTTCAGCAGCAGGTGAAATGAAGCCCGTGTATATAGCATGTGAAGTGTTTTGGGGGTCAGGACAAGAGATGCTTTGGAAATGCAAGGTACGGATGGGACTAATGGGGATTTCTATTTGTTCTAGGGAGGTGGTGGCTGAAGCTCTGCTAGATGATGGCTCTCTCATTCCAACTGTGGAACAGCTGGAGACTTTAAATATCAAGTGTGAAGGTTAGTGTCTCAGACTTTATGTGAAATCCTTTAAATGAACACACCGGGGTCAGGGCAGTGAGTTAGGCTTAATATGTTTTCTCATGATGAAAAACTAAGTTTGCATTAGTTTAATTTGTCTTGAAACATGCTGTGTACTTGCACCAGGCCTACTCTCCTGCCCCTCCTGTCTACTACAAGTTTTTGTAAATCCTACCCCATCTTTTTGGAGGCCCTTCCACCCCCCCCATGTTTGCCTTTTTGCTTCTTTACCCACTCCTACATGCATGAAGGCAGACCTTCCATGTTAATGCTGCAGTTACGTGGTTGCAAGCGGAGGCTTCCTTCTAAGTCTGATTGTGACTGTATGCCTCTCTCTCGCTGTATCTACGATAGCTATGGGTTTCATGGAGACCACAGGAATTTCCATTTGGAACTGGTCAAAAATAATGTCCTTGCCCTTGTATGACCGTCTCTAGCTGTGACTTGCTTCTGTGTTGCTGCTCACAGGTTGGGTGAGACTGCACTGATAGACATGAACATTGGCTCCTTTAAAATGCCAGTCTAAAGAGTGTTGGGCACCCAAGCCCTATTTTCATTGGAAATCGGGTGACTAACTCCGTTGGGACCAATTGAAAATCCCCACCTAAGAGATTCCCAGGGAGTTATCTTCACGTTTCTGTAATTATATTACAGTAGTAGAGCTCTTTGGAGCTGCTCAATACTATGTTGCTTTACCCTATACTAATCCTTTTTATAGTATCTTTTTAGATAGATTAGCTCTTAATTATGTGGGAGTTGAGCTTATGATGGCAAAGCATTAGCAAAACAGAGAGAGGTTTTCCTGTGGCTTACAGCACGATTAGATCAAGCTTCATATTTTCTGCTTTCATTGAAAAATTGTATTAATTACCTAATTATCCATTCATTGTTTTTCCTGTCTTTGCTGATTATAACTGATTCAGAGTGGGATGCCAGGAGTAATATAGGGCCACTGAATACAGTATATGCTACTCACTTTTGAGCTATCAGATGTTATGTTTAAAATACTTTATCATTCAAGTGTAGTGTTTTTGTTTTTTCCCCATAGAAAACAAACAGTTGCTGGATTTCAAAATCCCTCAGACATTTTACTACTTCTGGCAGCCTCTGCTAAAGGGCCTCCAGTCCCGAGACTTTACACAGACCCTGCTAGAGAAAATGTTTGCTGACCTGAAGCAGTGTTCTGAATCTTCAGAACTCAGGCCTCAGTACCTGATCAACTGGGCTGCTGAGATTCTGACGGCCAACGCCAAAGCTAAAGCCAGTGAGTGAGTCTGAAATTCTTTAGGTTCTGTATGAAGATGGCTTTAAAATCCTCTCCTGTTTCAGTGCAAGGAATGGGGAAGATGGTACTTCTTTCAAGTCGGAAATTATACTGGTCATATTAATTTACTATGGCTTTCAAGTTCTCTGTTTTCATGCTTTTTAATTTGCACTTTTTGGGTACCCTTTAGTTCATTGTAATATATAGAAAAATGATTTCCAAAACTTCATTATGGGTTTTATCAAGACTTGAAAGGTGGTAATTTTTCCTGTAAGGGACCAATGCCCCAGCATGGTGTTGAGAGCACTGCACTGCTAACGTGCTGTTTTATACATAAAACCTGAACCAGTAGTTTGTGTTATTACAGATGCCAGTTGGACTTCTCATAATAAGCAGTTCTTAGGAATCCTTGGCTTCCAGTGCTGTGCTCAGACCACTAGGTCATACAGTGCTGCTTTTGCAACACCCTGGGGTTACTCTGAGTGTCCTGACCAGACCCCACTATGGCTGTTCTCATTTTGTTCTTCCTACTTATGCATATGTTGCCTTTGGGTGAGCTGTCTTTCACTTCCTGTCCTGAACTTTTTAGAGTTGCTGAAACTGCCAAATTATTGTATGTTGTGTTTCACTCCAGAGGCAGCTGCAACACAGCTGGTTGGAATGATGGCCTGAAAAGCACATGCCTCTTAAGGGTGAAAGGTGCTATAGAAATGTAAAAGGTTGGTTATAAACATGTTTCTTACATTGAGAGTTCCCTCTCTTCTTCATCCTTTTTTTTTTTTTTTAAGGGAGGAAAGTGAGACGCCCTTCACGGAGTCAGATAAACAAAAGGAAGCTGTTTCTCCGTAGAGTTTCTTTGCAGTGGATAAAGCTCATTGATGAATGTTTGGCAGCTCCTTGCTGGGCGACCCCACACCTCCTGCAGCGGTAGGTGTGACCCCCATCTCTTTGAAAAAGGACAGAGGGGACAGGAAGCAGATCATATGCAACCCTGGTCAGAGCCATTGAAAAGAAGTATGTTCAGTTGTGGCTGGGACTCCTTCACTGACCTGCTGTCACCCTTATGAAAACCCTTTGGTGTATACTAAACCTATATTGTTTCTGCTGTTCTCTCCACTGGTGCTACGAGAGAGAAAGCAGCAGAATTTTTCAGGTCTCTCTTTCAAAAAACAAGTTTAATAGAGTGGAGTAGAGAAACTAGAAATTGGTGACAAAAAAAAAATCTACATTTGAGGTATCCGAAAAGCAATATGGGCAAAGAATCATGATGAAGCTGGTTGATGTTAACAATGTAGTGAGAGCTTATAAAGGTTGTAATCTGTGCTTTTTCATGAAAATCATGAGGGGGGAAATTAAGAAAAAAATCAGAATATTTAAGAAAACAAAGAGGGAGAGTGAGTAGCCTAGGACCCCACTCAGCTTGGGAGGATTACCACCTCTGTCACGTGCACCATCCCGATGGCATGGGAGAGCTGGTTTAGAAGAGCTCATGTTTAAGAGCTGCTGGATTCCCTAAACCTCTGTCCTGGAGTCTCTTCTTGCTTGTAATGCTTTGGTTCCCTCCTTCTCTTTCTAGGATCCTGTCAGACATGGAGCCTCCCTTGCCTTCAGATGCTCAGGAGAACCTTCTCTATCTCTCCTCCATCTACACCCAAGAAGGAGGCTCGCTCTCCAGTCCAGGCTCTTCGTCAGACAGCAGTGGGCAGCCAATTTACACCACTGAGAGCTTACAGTGGAAGGCCAGACAGGACAGTCAGGCCAAAGGCCATAGGGTGGAAAGGCGAGAAACTGTACTGGGTGGTGTTGGTGAGGAAGAAGACAATGGGGAGGAGGAAGCTGAGGAGGAAGAGATGGAAGCTGAACCAACGCCTTTGGAGGAACTTCTTCATGTTGATAACATGATGGTTATTGCTGAGAAAAGGGCAGCACTGCATGGGTCCATCTGGCAGATCAGTGCAGGTAAAAGTGATTTGAAGACTTATTCTGATGCCCTGGGTCTCTCTTTGTCACCACTAAATATAAATTGAAATGCACAGTGGCCCCTCAATACTCTCAGCCTGGTTAAGACTGAAGCTTACTTCAAATCCTTGTTAAAGCTAAATCCCTGTAAACTGTTTTTTCAGCCTGCCACTTATAGGCAGCTCCCTTCTCGTGGCTCCCATGACACTGTGGTTACTTTTTACAGGTACACACAGCTAATGCTTCATTAACTTTCATATCACTGTGGTTAAAATTCCAGTTTACCTTGTTGGTGGAGAAGGGTGAGGGCTAGCGGTGAGCGGCAAAGAAAATATGAACATTTCATGGACTTTGGCAATACATGCTGAAAGCCTCCCCTTATCAGACCAAGAGTTGATTAAAAATGTTATTTATGTATTTCCAGTGGTGTGCAAAGTGCTTTTCAGACAAGTGCCATGCTCCAGGAAGCTTGCAATATACACAGCCAGCCTTCAAATGGATGAAACGAGACAAGGAGTTCAGGGAGCAAATGGAGTCTTAGAGGCCAGAAAAGGGACCACGCAAGATCATCTAGTTTGACCTCCTGTATATCACAGGCCACCAATACCACCCAGTAACCGCACACTAAACCCAACAACTGGAATTAGACCAAAGTTTTACAACCCTGAGGAGATTAAACTATTGTTTAGCAACCACATTTTTAATTCTAAGACTACATCCCACTACTATTGAATACTTATTTTTTGAGGGGCTAGGAGGATTTTAAGGTTGACCGGGTTCATTGAAGAAGCACGATTTGTTGAAGACTTTTGTGGGGGGGGAAGGGATGGGGAGGAAAGAACTGGTGAGTCAGATCAGGGAAGGCATTCCAGATACATTCACAACAATGCGAAAGGCAATTCACTCAGATACTTTTCCTAAGTACATTATTTTTTGTTTGTCTAAGCAATTATCTTTAATCAAATTGATGTTGGGTCACTAGAGTTGAATGTTCAGGTGAGTGGGAGAATCAAGTAACAGTGAAATGAGCAACTTTTCCATGGTAAGCAGGAGTTGGAAACATTCGGTTCACATTCTATGGCTGGCTGGAATAGAGAGCCTTTTCAGTTACTGCTGTCCAAGTTGGCACACTGTCACGGGGACTATCAGAAACTGAATAAAGGAGTAGGAAGTGATGGGGAAAAATGTAACTGTGCCCATTATTGTTGTAAGAACCTTCCAGTTGATAAAAGGATGTGTACTTTCCAGGTATTGCTATGTTCCTTCTTTTTCACATTCTCTCCCCAATCATGTGCAAATGATTCTTTACGGGTTATTCAGGATTCCCCCAGCTTTTATCTTGCTTCCCTTCTATTCTGTAGGGCGAGTTCCTGTTTTCAGTTACTACTGTATTTTCCTAACACTTCTAGGCTAGGACTTTTAAAGAGGCCTAAGTTCAATGTGAGATTGGTGTCAAACTCCCTTATACTTTTTTGGAAAATCCCAGTTTGAATCCCCCTTGTCTTAAGTGATCTTGTTCCAGTTATCCAACTCCCACTTGGTTAAAAATATATTTCCTCTCTTCTGCTCCTGTCTTTGCTGATGGGATACCGGCAAAGAGGTTATTGTGGATGGAAACCAAAGGAGCAAACTGCTAGTGGCAAACATGCAGCTTTCTGCTCCTTAAAATGGGGGAATGTCTTACATGTGTGCAAGTGGCTCTTTCCATGTACTAGATCTTGGATTTTTTTAGGAACCAAATCAGGTGCTTTTCCAAAGTGTAATGTTGAATTAACGCACATGAACAGCTTTGTTAGTTTTCAAATGCCACAAGTAAATTAAAACAAAAACAAAAAACCCCCTAAATTTAAATAAAAGAAATTGCTCTAGAACGTGACTCTGAAGAAGACTTGGGGTCATGGTGGATAATCAGCTGAACGTGAGCTCCCAGTGCGATGCTGAGGCTAAAGAGGCTAACGTATTCCTTAGATGCATAAATGGGAATCTCAAATAGGAGCAGAGAGGTTATTTTACCTGTGTATTTGGCACTGGTGCAATCACTTCTGGAATGTTGTGTTCAGTTCTGGTGTCCACAGTTCAAGAAAGATGTTGGTAAATTCAGGAGGGTTCAGAGAAGAATGATTAAGTTACGGTTTCTAATCTTTTATTGTGATCGACTCAAGGAGCTCAAACTTTTAATGAAGAAGAATGCTAAAGGATGACTTGATCAGAGTCTATAAGTACCTGCTACATGGGGAACAAATATTTGATAATGGGATCTTCAATCTAGCAGAGAAAGGTATAGCATGATCCAGTGGTTGGAAGATGAAGCAAGACAAATTCCAACTGGAAATAAGGTGTAAATTTAACAGTGGGGTAATTAACCATTGGAACAGTTTTCCAAGGGTTGTGTGGATTCTCCATCACTGGCAACTTTTAAATCAAGATTGGATATTTTTCTACAAGATCTGCTCTAGGAATTATTTTGGGTAAGTTCTGGTGCCTGTGTTATACAGGAGGTCAGACTGGATGACAAGAATGGTCCTTTCTGGCCTTGGAATCTGTGGGGTTTAATAACTCAGAGTATCCCAAAATGTTTGGACAAGCTGCACTTTGGAGAAGCAGGAGAAGTCAGAATCAAAATTTGGAGATGTTATTCCCAAATGTATGCTACACAATTCTTGCATGAGATATGAAATGCACGAACAGCCCACATACTGTTTTCTGAAGTTTAGTTAGAAAGCGTACGCTTCTTGTTTTGTACCATGAATGTTGTTTTCCCACCCAGATGGAGTGCAGTGGAAAGACTTTCCTCTTGGGAAACTTCCAGGCCAGACAGATGACCCTGATAGCCTATTGGTGGATAGTTATTCTATGATGTCCATGCTCGATCAGCCAGTAACAAGAGACGACGGAAGGAACTCCCCCAGTACAAAGTAGGTAGTGGTATGGGTGGGGGTGTCTGCCATTATGCCATCAAGTACATGTTGTTTATGCTCAGCCCTGCACCACCCCAAGAAGAGTCTGAGACAGCTGTTCCTGTTAATAGCTGTAGCAGTTTGAGAAATGTGTAATTGTTCTCTCTCTCTCTGCTAGCATTTCATTGACTTCTAGTCTGAGGATACAGGAAGAGGTCGGAGAGGGTTACTTTAAATTAAAAAAAAAAAAAAAAAGTCTGTTTTGAGCAAAGTGCTTGGCTGAATCTCACAAGAAAATGGCAGGGGGCATAGAGACCTTTACTGTGACAAGATAAATTAACTCAGTAATGTAGTAGTCCAAATTGTACTATTTTAACCACAGGCAAATTCATTCAGTGATGTCACTGGGTAAAATACGCTCTCCCAGCAACTACTATCACTACCACCTACCCAGATCCCTCAAGTTAAGTTAAAAATCCAGGTAACCAGAACAGCAGCTCTATGATGTGATGTGGTCAGGATGCCTTTAATGGAAAGCAGCATGGTCTTGTGGCTTAAGCCCTGCACTGGAAGCCAGGAGACCTGGGTTGTGTTCCTGGCTCTCGCGCATACTCACTGCATAACCATAGGCAGGTCATTTAACCTCTTTGTGCACCAGTTTTCCCATATTAGCCTACCTTGCATGGGATAGGTGTTGAGACTTAATGAACAAGTGTTTGTAAAAGCACTTTGAGGTGCTCTGGTGGAAGGGACTAAAAGAGAAATCAATTTTATCACAGGGGGCCACAGGCAATGGGTAACTGCAGAATATATGTCGTAATGTAGAATGGTGCTTCTTTTATATAACCAAGGAGATGAATATGCCTGGAAATTGGTGTGAGCAAACAGAAACTTATCTCACTTTGTGTGCTCAATGTGACTATTACACAATGTTTACTGAATGAGTTCATTATCAATGTAGTACAGTCTCAGCTATCCAGTCTCTGGTTAACCACAGGTGAGTCAGGCATCCCTGATGGCTATTCTCATCATGCTTAGTTTCCCTGTGAGACTGTGTGTGTGCTTCTGTACACCTTCAGAAAATCAGGGCTACCTATAATGGGACGAAAGTTATCTTTTCCTGGCAGTGACGTGCACACCCTCTGAATCTCATCCAGCATCTCACTATGCATCTTAAGAAAGCAGTGGCAGTCATTTTCTGAATGGAGGAATTGTACCCTACACTAATCTTTGTTCCCTATATCTTCTCCCACCAAGAATAATTTTGAGAGAGGTTTTTTTTTTTGGTAATTGCCACCATTATAAAAGCAGCTTTTTTTTTTTCCTGTCTGAGAATCTGTGTTGTCGTCTCTCTTTGCAGCTCAGCGTTGGTTTTTTGTTTGTTTGTTTGTTTGGTTTTTTTTGTTAGACCAGTTGAGCAGTTAAGTGCAGTTATGTCTGTGGAAAGATGCATGTGACAATTAGATTCACAGTTTCACTACTATCCTGCTGAGGCAACCAGCTCCTGGCAGTCCCACCTCCTCCCCCCAATATGTCCCACCTCCTCCTCTGTCCTTAAAAAAAAAAAAAAAAAATCAGTGGTGGGTTTTCACTGTATGCCATCAGGGAAGTTATTGGTTTTTCACAGACAGATGAATGTTAGGAGTTGAATTTTCAAACCAGTTGTGGCTGTATTAGAGCTCAGGGATTAGACTCTCAGCTGATATAAACTGAAACAGCACCATTGACTTCAAAGAAGCTACACAATTTATACTCAAAGATCTGCCCCCCCCTGGGTTGTATCCAGCCTCAATGAAGAATTACAGGATGGGCTGGAGATGGTGGTAGTATTGGAGGAAGCTTTAGCTGAGTAGTTTCTTTTAGGGAATGGGACTGCTCTGGTTAATGTGGAGTTAGCAATTCCATTTTAAGATTTTTTAACTTGGCTATGGTATTTGCCCTTTTAATCCAATAGCTCTGCCAGGGCAAGGCTGTTTCACTGTCAAATCAATTTTATCTCCTACATTGCAGTATAGGGGCACAGAAACTGTTACTTCTTCAAAAACAAAATACCATATATACTTGTTCGTTAGCCCATTGGTTTATAAGCTGACCCCCCAAAACGGATAGGTAAAAATAGCAAAAACTGTATGACCCTTTCATAAGCCGACCCTATAGTTCAGGGGTTGGAAAACTTTGGCTCCCAGCCTGTTAGGGTAAGCTGCTGGCGGGTTGGGATGTTTTGTTTACCTGAAGTGTCTGCAGGCATGGAGCCCCTCAGCTCCCTGTGGCCACGCTTCACCATTCCCAGCCAATAGAAACTTCCCGCAGTTCCCATTTGCTGGGAACAGCGAACTGCGGCCACAGGGAGCTGAGGGGCTCCATGCCTGCAGACACTCCAGGCAAACAAAACTACAATGTATTAGATCAGGGATCAGCAACCTTTGGCACGCAGCTCGCCAGGGTAAGCACCCTGCCGGGCCAGGACGGTTTGTTTACCTGCAGTGTCCGCAGGTTCGGCCGATCGCGTCTCCCACTGGCCGTGGTTCGCCGTTCCAGGCCAATGGGGGCGGCGGGAAGCGGCGCGGGCCGAGGCATGTGCTGGCTGCTGCTTCCTGCCGCCCCCATTGCCCTGGAGCGGCAAACCGTAGCCAGTTTGACCGAACCTGTGGATGCGGCAGGTAAACAAACCGGACCGGCCCACCAGGGTGCTTACCCTGGCGAGCTGCGTGCCAAAGGCTGCCGATCCCTGTATTAGATATTCAGTTCAATGATTCCATAGAGTTTAAAAGCATCAAATTTTGGTGTAGACCCATTTATAAGCCAACCCCCACTCTTTGATGCGTCATTTTTTTTACCAAAAATAGTTGGCTTATGAACGAGTATATACAGTATAAGTAAATGGCAGTTCCTGCATTCCTACCCATTGCATTTGTGATAGCTACCACACTGAAAACCTTTAGACCCATGGTTCTCAAACTGGTCTGTAAAGCCTGTCCTAGTGTTCTGGAGAAGGAAACATGAGATTTATATATTTCAGGATTGGGTGTTGGGAGAGTGAGTCGGTTTGTGAAGTCTCTTGCACATCATTGGTCCACAGAATGAACAAGATCTAGAACAATTGTTGGTGTCTTTCAGGCTATGGAACATAAAAACAAGTTCTTCTTTCCTCAGGCAAAAAGAAGCTTTTAGTAAAGAGACCAAGTGGATTGTGTGGACTGTGGTTTTCTGCATGCAATTCAAGGAATTTTGTCCACTTGGTTACTGGAACTGAATCAGCTATGGCAATTACAGTTGCTATGGAATAATTCATGCTCTTTAGATATTCCTGTAGTGTAAGGTGACCTTTCTGAGCTGGCTTTGGATGTTGCTGTGTTTGCATCAGGTTAACCTTTGGAGAGTGACAGCCCCATTTTCCAATTGGAACTCCTCAATTTATCCCTTTATCAGGTCAGACTGCCTTAGTCAGAGAAACTTGAAGAGCTCTGTGTAAGCTAGAAAGCTTTTCTCTCACCAACAGAAGTTGGTCCAATAAAAGATATTACTTCTCCCATCTTGTCTCTGTCACAGTAAGCACAGATGATCAACTGAATGGAGCCACAATAGTACACTTTTCTCTTAGTCTGCCCCAAGGACTGTGTTGCTGCTTGATTGGTCAGGGTAAAATTAGACATTGGTGTGTTTGGTAATTAAAGTGAGATCTCTTCCATTTAAAGTGAGATCTTCAACCCCTCAGACCTGTAGCATGCTGCTTGTTTTCCAAGTCACGAACTCAAACCATCACAACATGTTTCATGTAGGGAAAACCTTGGAATTTAGAGATCTATTTTTAATTAAATCTCTATATCCCAAAATTGATACTACTGGGTATGAAGCCTTTTCCTTTAAGAATACAACATCCAGCTATATAACTAGTATTTAGATGGACGAGAGAAGACATCAGAATGGGGAGCTGTGGTAGAACTTTAGTTTTGTCACATTAACAAATGCTCTGATGGGAGACTGGTTGCTTGTTCTTTAATGGTCACTCATTTCCCATCAGTAGATTTAAAGACTTGTCTACACAGTCCCATATTTTGGACTATAGGGGCATGAATCGCAGTGTGTGGCAAAGCACTGCACTTTAACTCCCCCACGTAGCTGTTGCAGCCATGAACTAAAAGGTACATGGTTCACATTAACGTAGTTCTGTTTGAAGAGGATTATATTAACCTGAACTACATAGTTCATGCCTGCGGCATCCACAGGGGGGAGTTAGAGCACAGCACTATGGGGCACGCTGAGGTTCATCCCCCTCTCACTCCAGTCAAAACTGCAGGGCCATGTAGACAAACTCTTGGTTTTGCTATACAGTAGAGACTCCTGCTTATGGAGGCTGCAATAAAACACGTGAAAGAATGGTGTGATTCATTGCACACCATTCTTTGCAACTTGGTACTCTAGATGCCAGCTGCAGAATATGCCCTTTGATTAACCTGGGTAGGCATAATGGACGTACTGTAGTCCCAACCTATTTCTCAGAATTGGTGATGTTACAGTTTTTCCAAAGTGTAGGGAATAAAAGTTACCCGACAGTCCCACTGTCTGGGACTCTGCCATTTGCTGTCTACATGTGAAGGAATTCCTATGGATAGAAACTCCTCATTGGTCCATTGATTAGGAAGTTAAAATGTCTGGAACTTAAAGTTTGCCTGTAGCTAGCTGTAATTGTACAATCCTTGCCTCTGTTGCACACACTGATTTCCTTTGTTAGCAAAATTCAGTAATGTTGGCAATTTTATGGGCTGGATCACGATGCATCTGAGTTCACAGAGCGCCTTGCCAGTGAACTCCTGGGAATAGTAGGGGGCCCTAATATTGAAAGCTGATTCCGTAGAACTTTGGTGCAGAGAGTATCCTATTTGAAAAGAAATTTTTGTCAAGTTATCAAGGAGCCCTATAACCAGGCGCAGTGGCATGTGCCTGTAATCCCAGCTATTTGGGAAGCTGAGGCTGGTGGATCACTTGAGCTCAGGGGTTCTGGGCTGCAGTGCGCTATGCTGATCGGGTGTCTGGTGCCACTGACAGCCTGACCAGTGGGTGGCTGAAGGAATGGCTAGGACAACGCCAACGACTTGTTGTGAGTGGCATTCTCTCTGAGGGCTGATTGACCGATCGATCAAGGTGATCAGGGAGCCCTATGATCATCCCTTCCCCTACATCTTAACCACATTCCAGGTGATTTAGTACATATTTGTAGGATGGGGTTTGAAACAGTTACCAGACACTTGCTGGCTAATGGACTAAATCTACTAGCTGGAGGCTGATATAAAAGACTTGCAGAAGAGTGGAGTAGCCCAGTACATCCTGATACCTGGGAAGGGCGTGAGGGAGAACAGGCATGAGTCATTGCTATGGGGTTCTCTTGTCTGTCTTGTTGCCCGATATGTTTAGAGTTCCTCCTGTCTGCTAGATCAGTGGTTCTCAAAGCTGGTCCGACGCTTGTTCAGGGAAAGCCCCTGGCAGGCTGGGCCGGTTTGTTTAGCGTCCGCAGGTTCGGCTGATCGTGGCTCCCACTGGCCGCGGTTTGCCGCTCCAGGCCAATGGGGGCTGCGGGAAGCAGCGCGGGCCAAGGGATGTACTGGCTGCCCTTCCCGCAGCCCCCGTTGCTCTGGAGCAGCGAACCACGGCCAGTGGGAGCCGCAATTGGCCGAACCTGCGGACGCGGCAGGTAAACAAACCGGCCCGCCCGCCAGGGGCTTTCCCTGAACAAGCGGCAGACTGGCTTTGAGAACCACTGTGCTAGATGAACCGGGAGTGTATATTGTTTTCTCCATTCCTGACCACACCCAGCTACTGCAAAGGGCGGGGGGTGGGAGGGGAAGTCTCTGCTCCCCTCCTTGTGCGGGGAGGAGTGGGCATAGAAGGCCTCTACAGCTTTCCACCCTTTCTTTCAGAGTTGCTGGAAATGAGAGGGGATCTCTCCCCACCCTACATGCTCTCTTCTTCAACCTCCCCCATTCCCCAGTCACTCCTACACCTCTACAACTCATAACATTAAGGGACAGTGAAACTGAACAGAGATTTGCTTTTTGCTGAGTTGCTGGAAGGGAACACAGGAGGCAGCAATTCTCTCCTCCATTGTTTGGAAAGAGGGGGAAGAACAAATACTCATCACAAAGTGCCTTCCTCAGACACCAAGTCCATGCTTTTAGTACTGCTGCGGGAGCCACTCGGTACAGCTGACAAGCATCTGGTTATTGTCACAGCTGCTTTCTGAGCAGCAATGGCATTAACCACATTCTAGTCACTTTCACTCCACTCCTGCCAGCTTACACCCACGCCCCACAGAATATTTCCTACTTGCCAACATCCGCTGCAGTTTTCAAGCGTTGCTTATAAATCATTGTACTAGAATTTTGGAGTTATCTAACATTGGCTGTAATGTCTGAGCTGTAGGAATCCTACAGGCAGTGTTTCCAATGTGTGTGATTGTGGAAGGGTAGACTCCAGGGGCACCAGAATAGGGGAGACCAGGGCCCCATCACTTTTAAACGCTTTTACAGGACGAAAGGGTAAGCGATGGGGTGTTGGGGGAGGTGTGCGGAGAGGAGTGAACGTGGGGTGGTGCAGGGGCGGGGTCTCAGGGGATGGAGCAGTATGGGGGCAGGGCTCCCCACTTTGAGGGAGCTTCCGTCGCTCCTTGTAGACTCACCATTGGTGTGCCCTCTCGTGGCTGGCAGCTCTCAGCTCTAGTGATCCTGCTGATAGTCAGTCTGCCCCTGCAGTGGTTTATCCCCTCTCAAGACTCGGTCCTGCAGCCAGGTCACATTTAGTCCTATCCCTTCCAGTGTAACAAAGTACAACAAGAAATTCCAAACCCTTGCATCAGGTCTCTGGTCTTTGACTCTGGACCCAATGGTCATCACACCACTTCTCAAGGCTCTGAATTTTCATTATGTGCATCTCAGGGGCTTGACACCACTTTTTTAGTGGTTGGTAGGGGAACCCAGACCCATCCTCTACACAGGGACCCCTGGATGAGCAGCCAAGCTCTGCCAAACACAGTCCTGCCTCCTTGGATTCCTTCCTACCATAGTCTTTCTCTCAGCTCCTTCTGGGCTCTTTGTAATAAGAAACACCATCCAGGGCTTCTCCCCACAGGTCTGGTTTCTCATCCTGGTGTCATGGTCAAACACAAGAGCTTGCTTCAGTCATGTGTCTTCAGCTGTCTTCCCTCCCCAACCTTCCTCGTTGCCCTGCAGGAGCCTTCCTGTTCACCACAGGTCTCTCTACTAACAAAACAGTGACTACAAATTTCTTGCCTCTCTCCCTGCAGCACCTTGCTATGGTGCACTTCCTCTCTTTATAGCCATTACCCAGCTGGGTATCATCTTTAATTAGGGCTGGCCCACCTTCCAGGTGTAGCCAGCTGGATTAATTGGTCTTCCAAGCCCAAATTAACCCTTCCACCACCTGTATGGGGTACATACATCATCACACAGATTGACAAGAAGGAAAAAATGCTTTGGATTTAGAGCCTGTGAACAGTTCCTTACAAGTAGAAAGCAGAAATGGCTTTAGATTCCATATATGACACCAGGGAACACCTGGTTCTTGCTCACTTGCTGTTTTGAGTATTGTATTCTCTTAGCATTGCTGCACCTGATCACTCTTCCTCATTTCTTTAGCTGCTTATGTGAAATTCATTTGCTGTATTAAATACTGCGAGGTAGTTCAAGCTATTGTAATTGCACAACAAAAGGAAGTAGCAGGTGAATACTGTGATACTACTGCTAGCAACTGTTCCTCTCCCACGGAAGTTGATGGAACATAACCTTTGGTGCATCAGAGTTGGACTGGGTCACGTTGATTAAATGGATTTTGGGGCATAAAGTAACCTATCAGCAGGGGCTGTAGCCATTTTCAGGGTAAAACCTGCCAGAGTTTCCTTGCAAAAACTGGAGAACTTCTAGAGTGATTTTTTTCCCCCTTTTCTATTCATTGATACAACTTTTAAATGCAACACACCATTGTATCCTTAAATGGAAAGTGCACTCGTGCGGCAAGGCTTACTCTGTGTATAGTATTTCGAAAGTCTTGGTTGAAAGACACCAAATAATTGCAAAAAAATTATTTTTAAGCCAAAACTAAGGACCTTCAAAAATGTTTCTTAAATGAAAATGACGAGCAAGTAAAAGCTGTGACTCTAAAAAGTAGTCACAACATGAAGAAATCCCTGGCAAACCCTTTGGGAGACTTTCCCTCAGACTGCATAATTTGTATAAGATGTTACATGTCAAGATTTAAAAGCCTCCTGCTTATAACTGACTTTGCAGTTGTTCCATGGGCTTTTAAGAGAATATTTAAAAAGTCAGGCTTGTAGTTGGTCCCAAATGACCCTTCCAGCCTGGAGAGGGCAGGTAGATAGGTAAAAAGGCACCTGTGTCTTTAGAGCCGTTGTACTTTTAAAACAGTAAAGAAAAAGGTTTTATGTAGGTAATTTGGTACAGAAATGGATTTCCAACCTCATAGGCAAACTTTCTTTCTTTATAAAGTATCCTTTGCAATGTGGCATTCAATTGTCCATCTCAGCAGTGAGTAATACCAGAACATATTTGTCTTTATTTCTGAACATAAAGGCCCCCCCTACTTAGTACTTCACCCCAAACAACAAATTAAAAGAAATGCTTTTTTCTGTCTCTCCACAGATGACCTCTGACAATCTGCTGTGGTTTCCATAGACTGAAATGAGGGGTAAACTTTGCTTGACACGTGAAACAGGGCAGAGCTTAAAAAAAGTGATTCCTGTAGGGTAGGGATGTCCATGGGTAAAATGATAGATTGACTCATCAGCATGCTGAATAGCGAGCAGATGATGTTTCTATGGAACAGAAAAACGGAATAGAAATTAGTTTGTTGGAGACTTAATTGTGAGAGGGTTTTGGTAAAACTAAGGACCCAAATTAACTTTTTCCTTCAAGCGGATAACTGGAATGTTTACTTTATAACATAGCTATGGAATATCAGACAGGAAACATTGGTAAAACTGCTTAACTGGGGGAAGCCTTAACGTTTCTCCTTAGTTCTTAAGCTAGTATTGTAATTTTTTCCACCCCAATTGCACTCTCATCCACAGCTCTTACCTTGACTGGAGAATAAATGACTGATAACCACCGTGATGTTGTATTTTTGGTGGGAAAATTTACAGAAAAGTGGATGTGCACATTTGCTTGATCCAGGAGGATGAAACCTAAACTGGCTTTTCAGGGATGCATACTGTGCTGGCAGATATATATGCATGTGGTACCTTCGCTTCCACCACAGAGTCATGCAGAGTTTTAATAATGCGTGGGTGAAAGCCCACAGAATCCTCCAGTGTCTCACAAACGACAACGCAGGGATCTGACCCATTTTAGCTGTTTTCACTGTACTTTCAAACTGTCTAACTTCCTGTCTGCAGCAAAATGTTCCTTGGGTGCATGCATCATTCCCCTTGAAATACCCATAATGATTCTCCTCCCAGCAATAGAATAACTAATGACAAATGGCATCTAGTTTATCTACATATCGCATCTATCCAGAGAGCTTTTGTGTGTGTGTGCGCACGTGTGTGTGTTTCTCTCTCTTTCTCTCTCGTTTTGTAAGATTCTGGGGGAGGGATGTTGGGTTTTTTTTTTTTTTTTTTTTTGTTGTCTCTTGATGTATAATTTATGTCAGTGCTCAGTAATGTGGTGTTGCAGAAGTGAATGCAATAGGTGATAGCAGAAACAGGCCTCAGTTTGGTAGTAAGTGTGAATTTATGACAGAGTTGTTGGTGTGGATGGGTATTTTGTTCAAAGTGGAGTGGGGAGGAAGGTTGCCTGAGGTCAGTCAGTCATATGGTATGGAAGACTACAGACAAACCTGAAGAGAGCAGTAACTGCTTCTTGAGATAAGTTCCCAGTAGGCTGTGGGAAACTTTTTGTGGTATTGCTGGGGGGAGAGGCCTTGACTGGTGGGATTTATAGAAGCAGCCATAAGGAAAACCAACTACACACAACTAATGATACCTTTGGAAATGTCGTTTCTCTGTGACTCAGGCTTTTTTTTTTTTTTTTTAAATGTCTTGTGGTTGGGAGTGAGGGTTATTTACCACTTTTATCTTCGGCTCTCTGCTCTCCCCAGCATCTCTTGGAAGTGAAAGAGGAAGAGGGCAAGTGACGTATAGGATGCATCTGCCTTCCTGAAGAAATCACCTAACAGCTGACTTCAGCTGCAGCTTCTTGCAATTACAACACAGCAGAAACTAGCCCACACATAGCACTGCACTGCAAAAGACATGCAGCTTGCACTGCCTGTTTTATGTAACCTGAAGTCAGACTAGGTGATCACAATGGTTCTTTCCAGCTTTATAATCTATGAATCTGTTCCTTATGCTTCTTGAGTGCCTCTTATCACAGTGGTACCCAAAGCAATTTTTAAACGGTGTATCTACGGAGATGATCTTGCCCACTGCTGAAGTGGAACTTGGCAGCAGCTTAACAATGCACAGCAACACATAGCCGTATCCTAAAAATCAAAGATTGAAAAGGCCTACTAGACCACATGAAGTCCACCTTCCCCTCAGTGCAGCTTGTTCTCTGCAGTATTTGTTTCCAGAGTCTTTTGCAATTTAGTTTGATGTTTTATTAAAAATATAATGAAAACAATTAGTAGTGGAACAATCCTTGATGTTGAAATTACCACAAGTAGCTGTAGAGATTGTGAGTTGTTGGGAGTCATTGTTGAATGAGAATGCTTTGGTGTCGTGTTTTAAAATGGCAGTAGTGAAGAGGTTTCTGACTGACCTTGTGAGACTCCGCCATAGTCTAATAGATGTTGCTGTCGGGAGATGCTTCCAGAAAGCATTCATTTTTTCTTAGTGTCATACTATTATTCATAAGTATACATCCTTAGTTTTTATATTCTGTATATTTGTAGGCAATTTTAGGGCAGAATAAAAGAGCCAAAGAGTTAAATAGTTTTGTGAGTTGAAAGGGTCTTCTTTAAATGCTATTTATGTGCTATGCATTGCACAAGATACACAAGACAATTTCAGCCTGAAACAGCTTACAGTTTAAAAGATAGACACAAGTCTGGACCTCTGGGAATCCCATAGGATGGATGAATGAAGTTGGAATTTTTATATGAACTCCTGGTAGGCATTGCAAAAGAAGTGAGTCAATCTTTATGAAGGATTTAAATGAGAAGCTGGTGACTATGTGAACAGGTATCATGGGAGGGTATTTCTTCATATTGTATGTTTGGCATGGACAGGAGTGGGGAAAAGATGACAAACTGTGTGTCAGAACTGGCATTGTTGGTGAAGGTGAGAGATGGGGAAGATGAGGTGAGCACTGAGATGAAAGTCAGGGCAAAGTTGTGGTAGGGCCTGGAAGAGCAAAGAAAAGAACTTTAAACTTGACGTGCTATGCAAGGAGGCAGTAGATTCTAAGAGGAGGAGGATGTGGTCAGATGAACAGGACAAGGTGGTTTAGCTTCTTTTCATATATTAGGGACAAAATTAGGCAGTCTGTTGCCATCTGGATAGTTAATTCCATAGGCGCTATGCAGTCAGCATGGCAGACTGTGGGCCATCTTTGGACCCAAAATGTACTATAATGTTTAAGCAACCTGATGAAATTACACCAGTTCCCCCACATCATTTCCACAATGTGCATCCTTGTTCAGCACTTTCTATCCTGAGTTCCAGCACAGTTGTGATGTAAAGAGATGGAAAGTGAGTTTTTGACATCCACTCCTTCTCCTTCTGAATTAGCACAGAGTACGGGTGATTGTGGCTGCCAGAAATGTCACACTGTAGAGCTAACTGCGTTGGTGCTTGTATCTGGCTTCCAGAGATGGTCACTTAGGTGAGGTCAGATTAGGAACAGCACCACAGCACTGACAGAGATTGGCTTCACCTCATCAGCGCTCAGCCCTGGAAAGGTTTAGTTAGACCCAGAATGTGGTCCTTACACCCACTCCGCTGATCCCACTTTATGTACTATTATTACAGATTGAATGGGGGACTTTTGCATGCACCAAGGGGCTTTGCCAAGCGGGAAAACTCACTGACATAGCTGAAGGATCAGGCTTAACAACACAATTCCTAGAAGTGTACTGAAAGTGTACTTCTAGGAATTGTGTTGTTAAGTCTGATCCTTCAGCTATGTCTGTGAGTGCAAAGTGTGGCTCTCCTGTTGGAGAGGACTTTACCTGCTCATGACCAGAACATGGGCAGTGGCTCACAGCTGAGGTGAGTGCCGTAAATACACGCACAGAGACATTGGAGTAGGTACTGGAACCAGTGCTTTTAGCTTTGCCTTCTTGAGGTTTTTAACCTAATACTGTGCTGCATTCTTTCCTGAGAACTAAGGCCAGTGGTACCTTTCCTTTTGCATGTCAGGAAATCCTCTTTGGCCTGTGTTTACTATTCATCATCTCAAAATGCAGTGGAGCTGTGAAGCTGGGGTTTAAAAGTTTAATTTGGGGAAAGGTAAAGGGGGGAAATCCTGTAACAGAAACGCACCTTGTACCGCAGCCGGAATGGTCAGGAATGTGTCAGTGCACAAGTAGCTAATACAATCGCATATTACTCTTGGGAGGGGTAGCTCCTGCAGCAGGAAGAGCAGTATTAACACCGGCTTGGAAAACAGCACTGGGTTGTTTGAAGGCTTTTGAATCACCTTGCATTTATATTTCAGCTATTGAAGAGTGCATAGATATGCCTATCTGTCAGTAATTCCACACATACCTGAGTTGTGGCTGGCTTGGTTGGGCGCCATGCTTTTTGGTAAATAGCTCCCACTCAATCTCTGATAAAATTTGGGAGCTCAGAGCTGCACCTTGCCCGCCTTCCCAACCCCCCAGAAGTTCTGCTGACTTCCTAAAGCTGCAAATAGGCAACATTGGATCTGTGCCACTTGAGGTTTAGAAGAAACAAAAAACCTTAGAAATAAGAATATAAAGTCTTGTCTTCACTGATTTTTGCCTTCAGATCAAGGGGTGGAAGTGTTGAATGTTCCACAGAGCTTTTTCCTCCATGAGGTTTCCGGTGTCTGGTTAAAACTCTTGGCTTTTTTTTTTTTTTTTTTTTTAAATCATCCCCAGTTTTTACTCCATCTGACTAACACACACACTTGCCCTCTTAGTTTCTGAGATTAGTCTTTTGTGAAGCCATTTGCACTAGTTCTCCAGGGATCCAGAGTTCTCCATCAGACATAGTAGACAGGCCTGTTGTTTCAGAAACAAAACACCTGCATCTTAGAGAAGCAAGATTGTTCCAAAAGCGTCAAGTCCTGATGAACAGTTAAATAAATCTTGAGGTTTTACCACAGTAGCACAAAGGTGGTTGTCTGTGGAAATATAATATCAGGAAAAGGTCTGTGAAAATGAACTAGCTGCATGGCAGTATTTATCATGTAGATAGTGTTTTCTCCTTGATTCCCAAGTCATAATGCTCTGCTCAACGGTTGGCCCAGTTTCATACTTTATGAATGGCAGCTAATCTGGTGTTATGAAATTGCTCTGGGCAAACATCCTGACGTATATTTTTGAGTTGAGTATCAGTGTCTGGCCACAGAATTTTTCATTGTACTGGGGATGAAAGCATGTCAATTACGTTCTTAGTCAGGAGGTGTGTATGTCACCAGGGAGGAGAGGTGAGCCAGGTCTGTCACCATGCTGCATAATGGTAGTTTTCCATTACTAGGAAAGCAAATTTATTATCCTGCCTTGGTCACTGAATTCTCCTTTTGTGTGATATAGCTGTGATCCATCTGTGTGGCTTTTGTTTGCTAAGACATTTTGCATTGTGGTCGGACAGGCACTTAAAGGCTGAACGAGGATGTTTGTACAGGTGGTGTTGCTGCTCAGAGCTTCCTGAAATAAACCCAAATATTCCTATTCTAGGCAAACACCTGCTTGCTGATGATCAGGTGGAAAGAGCTATTGGTATTGAGTCATTAAGAGTAAAAGCACCTAAGTCCCATTTTCAAGTCACTTTGACTTTGGCCTGGACTTAAAGTTTTACCCTGAAATCCTATTTCCAAAAGTGACTTAAGATCCTAAGACACTTAGCCCCTTTTGAAAATCTTACCATGAATTCCTCTCGTTTCCAATGCAGGATTGTGCTCTTTAGTGGGTCTTCTAGTTTATAACTAGCCTGGTTTTCAAAGTTTGTGTTCAAATGCTTGCTCTCTGGAGTCCCAGTTTCTTTTCTTTTTTTTTTTTTTTTCCCCTTTAATGAAAGGTAGTTTAGTTATGGTGCTGATGGTCTTGGAATATGAACTAATTTCATATTAACCTAAGTCATGTAAAATATACTCAGATATTTGGCTGAGGGGCACCTGAAATCAATTATACGAGGCCATTGCAGTACTCATTGCCTAGATTATTACAATGAAAACCTTTCACTTAGATGGTTGCAATCCCAGATAAGTCTGCACTGATAGCAGTTACAACATGGAACTGTTTGTTTTCACCCGTACATATTAGCACAGCTTGAAATGCCTTCATTAAACCATTCTAGACTAGCATGACTGGCACCCTAAGACACATTTGCTGTTATTGTGACTCAGAGGCTACAGTGCCATGTTCAGGATGTAAGCCTAATGTGGGTAGCATACCTTTGCCCTCCCTACCCACAGGTATTTTATTTTTTAACTTCATTTTCTGTGACTAGGATTTCAATAGGAAAATCTGCCTCTGCAAGTATCTGTAAAGCTAAACTCCTCTGTGCTCTTAGGCAACTGAATGTCCTGTTCAAACCTCTCCTCTCTTAAAATGGACTAACCAGTGCACAAGTAGCCATGCAGATGGGCGTGTTGGGAATTGTTTTCTTTTGAAATTAACCCTAAGTCTGAAGTCTTTTGTGGGCGTCATCCTTGTGCACCCCTCTCTGTCTTTGTAAAAAGTGTATGACAAATCATTGCTCTATATTGTGATTTGTAGCCAGCTTATTTTTTTTACTTACAAATATAGATTTGCTACTGGCCACTAACTCCACAATCTCAGGCAGCGGAGGGCAGATTACCAGATGGTGGGGGGGAGGAGAGGGGATAAATTAAGAATTACTGTAGGCCCTAAAGGAAGAGTTTTACCTGCCTTCCAACTCAGTGGATGCCTCTGGCTACTGGTGTTTTAGGAATGGTGCTGCTGAGTTTTGAATCCCTTCCCATTTCCTCAGGTAGGGACTGCTCTTTGCACATAGGCAGGCAGAGGCTTTGGTTCTCCCACCTCTCTGTTACTCTTATCACTGCTTTCTCCACACTTGCCTGAGAGCAGGGAGAAATAGCTGTGCTGGCAAGAAGCTAGCCAGAAGGGATCTGTCTGTGGGTGGCTGGGCATAGCTGCTAGCAGGGCACAGCCTTGGAGATCATGTCAAAAGGTAGTTTTGACATTTCAGAAATAGGATTCATTTTTAATAGTCTTGATTAATCACTAGATTTCGGTGTCCTTGAGTGATGAGTCAGCAGGTAAGAGACACTGCAGTCTGTACCTAAACCCAGGGGTTACATCAAATAGTGTCAGTAGAGAACATACAGTTACTGTGGAGGATGCGGGGTTGTAGCTGAAATTTGATCTGTCCTTGAGCATGAAGAGAAGAAAAACAGAAAAACTTGAAATTGACAGCACGGATTTCCCTCTGCTCTCACAGTTCCGGAGTGCAGGTTTCAGGTGAATCCCTTAGACATTTAACTCTTAAATTTAACCGTGGTTCACATCTTCTCAACTTCAGGAGCATGAATAAGAGCTGTAAAACTTACTGTTTGAAAGTCTTAGAACAACCTGGTAGTGTCTTGACTAGTTTCAACCACACATGTGTCTTGCAGAATAGCATGGTTTACCTGTGTTCCCCAGTCGTTCTCCCTGGGATTCGGAAACACTGTTAAAACGTCCCCATAGAGGGTAATTTGTGCAATGGAAAGGGTTATTTTTACTGATTGTGAGGGAGCAAGCCACCTTCTATGTTTGGAAATGGCCTAGAACACTGTGGCCCAAACAATAAATTCCTTAAACAAAACGCTAAGTATACTCTGGTTTCTAGAAGTGATTTGTATGGTGGTAGGAGCCCTACTTATGCATAAGGACTGCACTGGGCTAGGCACAAGAGACTCTCCTATGATCTAAGCAATGGGAATCATTGGTTGAGCCAGGAATGGCATCTATATCTCCCGACTCCCAGGGCTGCACCTTTATTCAAAACCACCCTTCCCATTATACTGGGTTAGCATCCTGCTAACAGGGGGGAGTTCCTAACATTATTCATGATCTGTGGCCCTTCTTGCCGAGAGCAGGGTGGTCACAACCTCAACAAGGACCTCAGAAATAGAAAATGGCTGATACAGCAAGGCTGTGAGACTTGTGCCTACTACTTTGTGCATACCAGGTATCGCCTGGCATAGGCAGGTCTCAAGTTGACTGCTTGCTGAATTAGCATGTTGCCTGATATATCAGTGTTCCTGATTCCAAAGAGCAGTTCAGCTGAAATATTATTGCACAGGTAATTCTGCACCCATTTGCATCTTTCACATTAGCAGTATTGTGTATTAACCTGTAGAGGCGAAAGGCAGCTTCATAGTTGATCCTGAATATTGACTGAGGACATTCCAGCCACTGCAGCTCGAGTTAAAAATGAGCCAAGAGGGTGGTGCCAAAGGGCACACATCACAAGCCCTTTTTCGCCTGCTCTCATTGGCAATGTTAAAAATGCTTTTCAAAGTGATTTTTCTTCACTTTAGCTCTTACACAAATCACTGGGGCTTTTAAATTGCTGTTTTTCTTTCTTTCTGCAGCAATCCTGAATTGAACGGAGCTGTGATGGAAGGATTATTGTGGACCCAGAATGACCTCCATAGAATAAAAAGTGGCCTTCAGCTCTTCTAAGCAGCCAGTTTTAAACAAGATAAGTGGCACAAAGAGATATCATGGTGATATTAAAATAGTCCATCATGCAAAAAATTCCTGGGGGAAATATAAGCGTATATGACTATTTTATAACTTGATTTGTGCGTGAGGTCATTCGTCTAGTAACTCTAGTCTATTTAACAACAAAAGTTAATTTCTACCTCTTTTTAACTGAGCTATGTGAAATATAGTTTTAGGGTTAACATACATTGGAATCCTTCACTGTTTCTTAAACTTTTTGTATTTAATAAAATATTCCCCAGTTAAAAGTGAACCCTCTTCCTGGATCTTGGCTTCCCTTTTGTGTTCAATTGTTCTTGAAAAAGATACTTGATTTCTAATAGATCACCCTTGAGTTCTTTCTTTTTCAGTGAAGCACATGGTCTGGTTCCTCTCATGATTTAATCATGTACATGGCTGGATTTCTCTTGTCAGGAAAGATAGCGTCTTAATTTTTAAAAGTGGTTAGATGTAAAAGGATAACCCAGTTGTCCCTGTTCGATCAGATGTTGCCTATATGGTAGACTTACACACTACTGTGTTTAAAAGGAAAGTCAGTTTGCATAAAAATCCCAGAACTGTCCTTTGACCTCACCGTTAATGTCTTGGAACAAGATTCGGGAACAGTTCCAAGAGAACCAGCTATCTCCAGGCTGGGCTGAGGGCTTTGATCAATGACCTGACTTTAATTAAGGTTTCTGCTCCTTACACATCGGAACATTTAGCAAATTAAGTAATAAAGGCCCTGATGCTGCAAGGATTCACAGATCCAATTCCAGGATTGAGGTCCTAGTATGTAAAGGGAAATATTAAAATCCATCAGTGTAGTAGAATGGTGGGAAATTTTAGCGCACACCATAGTCAAGGTGCAACGGACTAGAATTTTTTTCTGGAAAAGAATACAAGGCAGCAGCTAACAGGCTTTTTGAAGGAGGGATTGTTTTAAACAAACTACTGCAAATGAAAAAACAGGGAATGAAGCCACACAAAAAAGCAGAGTCAGGAGTGTGTTGTAGAGAAAAAGTAAGGGACAGAGAAACCAATTTTTTAAAAAGTGACTGACTGTGATTACCCAGCTGAACAGACCTGCCTTTCAAAGGGTAAGTGCTCAGACTTTCTGGAAAGCAGGTCCCATTATGGCATCTTCAGTTGAGCACTCAAAATAATTACTTCTGAAATTCTTGGCCAGACTGGGATTAAAGGTAACAAGGGCTCTTACAAATGAGAAAGTACAGATAAACAGCAAGGCCTGTATTTTTAAAGGTTTCAGAGTAGCAGCCGTGTTAGTCTGTATCCGCAAAAAGAACAGGAGTACTTGTGGCACCTTAGAGACTAACAAATTTATTAGAGCATAAGCTTTCGTGGACTACAGCCCACTTCTTCGGATGCATATATATATCTCCTCAATATTTATTCCACTCTTTATGCATCTGAAGAAGTGGGCTGTAGCCCACGAAAGCTTATGCTCTAATAAATTTGTTAGTCTCTAAGGTGCCACAAGTACTCCTGTTCTTTTTGTATTTTTAAAGGTATTTAGGCATTGTTCCATTCAGCATTGCAAGGCCTAACACCTAAATACTATTAAAATTATGTGCCTAAATCCAGTAATACAGAAGGATACGTTAGTGGTAACTTGTTCAAACTTCTTAACTTGGATAAATTTGGAAGACCTTGTAGAAAGTAACTGAAAGCAATTAAGAGAGTACTTAAAATTTTTGAACATATACAAACCAGCCAGTTCAGAAGACAGATAACAAGGGAGTAAGCCACCAATTATCGTATCTGATAGTTTTGGGGGGTTTATCAAAGCAAATGTAGCACTTTAGAAAGGAAGGAAGTGTGATCTTGGCAAATACTATCTCATACATCTAACGTCTGATTCCTTTATCTTCTAGATGTTCTGTTATTTTATTAGAAACATGTGCATCAAGTATTGTGAATTTAAAGCTTGCCAAGCAAACCTGGTTGCTTTCTTACTAGAAGTAAAACTGGACTGGGTGAAGGGAACACGGTAGATACGTTTTCCTATCCCACATAAGATTTCCTGAGACAGGGTCATTCCTGTACATTGAAAACTATCTGAAAGACCAAGACCAAAGAGAAGTTATAGACAGCCATGAGTAGGTGAGGGGAGGTACCTGATAAATTGTCACAGGGATAAATATTGGTTCCAGGCATGCAGTGTGAATTGTGGATTCTTGGGGGAGGACGCATGCCACTGAACTGTTACTCCCTTTGTCTTTGGCCAACCCACTTTCTGATAGCTTCTGCATTCCTCCACCTGCATAAGAGGGATTAAAGGCCTGAGGCTCCCCTTCAAACAGAGGTTGGGGAGCCAGGGACAGTACATCTGAATGAATTGTCCCTGGCTGCCAATGTCAGAATTTGAATCCAGCAACTAATATTAGTATATTAATTAATGGAACTAATTAGTAAAGCTGGTAAGATAACTTTTTGGCTTTGAATACAGAGCAGCATGACACCTTGTATGGGGAAGAATGTTTTGTGTACTGACTTGGTTATTGTGGTACCTACATTTATTAACATGCCCTGATATGTCATTACACCATTCTAAACAGATCAATGTGGCATGAGAACATTTTATGGAAGCACATCTTAGGGAGGCAGCAAAACTGATTTCAAATGACCTATATTATTGGGGCATGTTAATTTAGGTTTCCATTTACAGAGTGACCTGGAAAAGCAATTAAAGAAAACCCTAAGAATTTTTAAAAGGGTAGGTGTAAGGTACTGATGATGTACCACTGAAATGTCCATAGAAAATAAATAAGTCTACAAATCAGTTTCTGTGCAGAATCAGCATGGTATAAAACTTTTTTTTTTTTTCAAATTTAGCATAGGTTTCTTTCCTAACATCTCACTCTTGTTCGCCAAGATTTAAAGGCGTCTTATGTAATGTGAGCATTTCCATTTCTTGACTGTTTAATTTTTTTTTTTTAAATGTTCCAACCTCAGGTAAGCCTCTATCCACAAGAACTCTGGTTCATGTTATCAGTAAGCATGGTTTCTTTTTTTAATTAAAAAGAATAGGCATCTCAAAAAAAAAATTTAGAAAGATCTGTTTCTATAGCTTACATTTCATCTGAAGGGACAAGATTATTTAAAAAGCTAGATAAAACTATTTGGGTCACTTGGATAGAGAGAGAGATGGTTTCTCTTAAAGATAAACTGAAATTTCTTTAAAAAAGAAACTATACACTATAAGAACCCAAATCATGCATAGAAAGCATTCGTTTTTTTAAAAGTTTCCTCCTTTATTTACCATCCATCATGCTTTAAGTTCAGTTTCTCTTTAACAATCAACATTTTTCAGCTTCCAGATAATGTTTTACCTTGAAATGCAAAACCCTTCACTTTGGCCCTGATCCGTGGTGCACTTAAGCATTTGAATAACTTTTACACACATGAATAGTCCTTTTAGCTAAATGGGAGGACTTGTTACTCATGTGCTTCTGGGCTTGCAGGATCTTGGCAAATGTCAGTATTTAATCTCGTAATCCTAAACAAATTTAGAATGAAGTTTGGACACATCACAGTGCTTTTCATACTCCAAGTTACCTAAAGAAATTTATAAAGTAATGAACTAGAAACAGGTAGTGCAGGAACTTTCATAAGTTTATTGAATAAGTAAATCCATATATAAGTGTTCTGATCATATTTAATAGTTGTGCAAACCCGTTACACATTACTGGGGGGGAGAGAACAAGTAATATTTTACAATCAACCTAAAGAGTCTTCCATGTTTGCCTCATAATACCACTAACAAACCTTTAAATACATTCAGACAAGTTTTATGGGGATTTTGCACAGTACATCACTAACCACCACCACATGCATGTTCTAAATAAAACAGGCCAAAGTGACAGATTATGCTTCTTCCTCAGAGGCTAACCAAATAGTGTAACAGGGAAAGCATACTGTGATTTCTAATGTGATAGTGAACTTACATTCTTTAGCTTGAAATATTGTGGTGGGATTTTTACATATAATACACATACACACAGCAATCTTTCAGCAACAAGAAGCCCTATGCAAGAGAAATGCTCTGTCGTTTTTTTTTTTTTTTTAAAAAAAAGCTGTCAACTCAACATTTACTGTTGAAGCGTATAATGGTGAAACATTTAATGGTCTGAACAACACTATGAACTTACCACTCCCCATTCAAGTAATCCATCGATAGTTCAAAACAGGTTAATACTTAAGAATTCCTCAGAACAGCATCTATCTGAAATTACTGTGTGGTTTTTTTGTTTGTTTTTTGGCTTCTTTTGAACAGTGCTGTTCTCACATGCTGCTGTGGAATAAGACTGGGCTCACAGTATGGCCCTGATGGAGTTTTCTTAGGTGGTAGTAAGGAAACTGAACCATATCCCTGCCATCTTCCAAATGTTTTGTTATGGTAAAATTCTTAAAACTGGGTAACATGGGAAAATTTCTTCATTCACACCTTGATCATTCTGATTTTTTTAGTCATTAAAAATCACTCCAAAAGGCAAAAATTCACATTTTCAGAGGCAAACTGGCTTTAAAAAAAATAAAATAAAATACTTTGGTGATAAGTTCTTTAGTCAGTCTGCTTTACAGTTTGTTCTTATCAACCATACACATTCTTTGCATTTTAAAAACAGTTAAATTAATCAAAACTTTACAGAAAGCTAAAAATACGGCCATGCTAGTGAATGCATTACATGCAGCATCAGATAGAGCATTGCACACTTAGTACAGTGATTTACGAAGACCATGTACTGGTTTAACGTCCATTTTCACTCTTTTTGTCATTGAGACTTACATTATATTTGGGTCAACCAAAAAACCCAAAGAGATTTTATAAAATTTTACAACAATTAAACAGTAACGTTTAATTCTACAAATGGATAAAGCAAACTACTGTAGCTCAATAGTACACCAACAGGACTAATAGTAGTCAAACAGTCTATATACACAAGCTCATACAATACTAAATATCACATGGTATTTACAAAAACATTAAGTAGCTTCAGGTAACGTTCCAGAAATACATTTAGTTTATTCCAAATCATTACTCAGTTGCCTAATAAACTGAAGGTAATGTAATCTTCAGTGACAAACTACATAAAAGTAAGATAGCTGAGGAACATGAAGACCAGCAAGCTAGGGAGCCCTGGGATGAAAACCTGGCCCTACTGACTTGAATAGGTCAGGATTTCACCCAATTTTATTTTTTGCTGTTCTTTATCTAGGACTATGTTAATCTTTGGAGGGTTTTTTTTCCTTTTTAAATATATACTCTGGAATTGTTCTATTATACAAATTTAAAAGTGTATTTAAATATTGTGCTCTCAAAAAGAGCATTTATACAAACTCATATTTACAATAAGACACTAATGATCATGTGTTTCTTGAGATCAACTCTTCTGTGTTTGAAGAACTCTAAGCTTAAGTGCTGAAGGTTAATGAACGTTAGTGTTTTGAATTGGCATTTGAAGATATCTTAAAACGTATGTGGATCGTTGAATGCTCTAAGTTGAATTAGCTGATCAAGAGACACTAAACCATGTTTATAAATTATTACTTTTAAGAGGAATAACTTACAAGCAAAAATTCTGCAGACCATTTCTACAAGGCTTCATCATTTTTTTCCATATTTCTATACAATGTAAACATTCTTGGCTCATCTTAGAAAAAATGCCTTCAAAGAAGTACCTTAGAGAAAGGGTTTGCTGGATTTATACTAGGATTCTACTCTCACTCCTTCCTAATAAATACAAGGCCCTGAAGACGACTGAATTTACTATCAGGTTAAAGTCAGTGAAAGAGTTAAAATGACTAGACAAGTCCTACAAGATACGTTATCTCCATAAACCATCCAAAACCTTATGCAGTAACCTCTGCTCAGTATTACAAATAAAGTATGCTGAGAGACACCTCTATCAAACCATCTTGCAAGAGTCTGTATAGGTGGGGAGAAGGAAAACATTTTTCTACATACACATTTAATTCCATGCAAGATGGAAAGTGTGAGTACACAAAACCTCGTTTAAAAACTAAACCATACATGTATAATTAACCTGTTAAGCAGGGTCTACAGCAGTTACATTGTTACAGTTCTATTTATAAACACGTGCAGATGATTCATTAACACTGACATTTTTTACATAAAATTCCATTGCAAGAATGTATTTGTTTAATAAATAGACTAAAGATAACTTATGTAATATAATGCTTTTAAGTGTACACACAATATCTGTGCACACTGTAATAAAGTGGATTTGAAAAGTTGTCCTTGTTTGTCTATAAACTACAAGTGCCCATTTTAAATAAAAAGATTAATAATTACCCATGGGCTACTTCCCTGTGACACACAGTGTCACAAACATGGTGAAAATGCAATATTGAAGTTAATCTAGAGATGGTTTTTGTACAGTTTTTTTATACAATCAAGAAAAAGAGAGATACAATTTGTATCAACAAACAAAAGGTCATTTCTGGTTATTTGAGGCATTACTCTCAGCTGCTTTTACCATAAAAGAGAAGAGAATATGAAGTAATTGGAAATTAAAAAATATAAAATGCTAGTTAAGATATGCTTTGAAAGTTGGTCAAGAGTAAAAATATTTTTCTATAGTTATTTGCTAACTTTTTGAAGATTAGTTCAATTTTATTAACAGCAATGATCTGCAACTAATTAAAACAATTATTTTTAATACTCCAGGTATGAAGAAAATAATCTTCAAGTTAATGCAATTTGAACACATAATGATATGGCCATGACAAAATATGTAAGTAGTCTGAGAGGTACCTGTGTGGACACTAAATATTTATCATGTGTGAAATGATGTGAGCAGCCAACATACTAATACATTTACTTTAATTGCATCTGTAACTTTTTCACATTTTGCACATGATAAATAGCCCACGAGATACACTTAGAATCAATGCAGGTTTTACAGTAGCAAGTGGAAGTAGTGATGTAGTAGTCTTTGGTCCTCAGACAAACAGAACCAGAAAGCAGCATGCAAGCCATTATCAAAACACCAGAAACAACCCTGACTGCAGCCTCACGTTCTGTGTGTTTCACAGTAAGAAACATTTAGGCAGTGTCACACCTTCTCATGAAGAAACAAAAGGCCATAAACCAGGCCTTCTCAACTTTCATGAAAAAAACTACAGTAGAAGTCAACAAGTCCTAGCTCGAGACATATCGAGTTAGTAATGGTTCAAAATGTTGAAATATACATTGATTCAAAAAGGGCGTCCATTCAGTGCAGCTTAAAAAAACCAATAAACACCTCTTATGGAGGCATTTAGCTACAAAGGTTCCCACCCCTGAGCAAAATACTAGTTGCGCAAACAATGCCACACAGAATTTTTTTCTTGCCTGTCAAAATAAAAGCTTTAAAATCCTTCAGGAGGAAAATACACACCTTTGGGTCAACCTGAAGTGCAAAGTAGGCCAGGTTGCAGCAAGCCAAAGATGTAGCATCCCTTTTCAGAACCAGCCCCTCTCCCCTTTTAAACATTGTCTATTCATATGCTGGAGTGTAATTCTAACCCTTCAAATACTATCCCTAGCCACAAAAGAAGGGTTGCAGTTTCTACTAAACTGGATATTCACACATTAACATCCACTACCTTCCCCTCCACTTGAGGGTGAGTAATGAACAGTGCATAAGTAAAGTGCCAGTCTACAATTGACCCTTAAAATGTACTAATGTACATTTTGTACTCATCAGTACTTCTGAAGAGGAAGGCTACAGTTTATCCTACTTTTAACATTGAATTGGGATTCGATCCTGAAAGATGCTGAGCACTTATGCCTAAATGCTTTGCTGGATTGGAGCCAGTGGTGAATTAGAGCCGAAGTGGTCAGCACATCTTACAGGATCAAACCCTGGGTGGATAGATTTAAAAGCTAAGAGATACCAATTCTGTTGATATTTAAAAGTGAAAAAGGGAATAGGATCAGGTTTGTTTTACAAACGGAGGATTATTTTAATTGTTGGCAAGTCATCCCATTTAAAAAAATATTTGACCCAGAGGAATGCAGTGTCAAAGCCAAAGTCTTATGATCCCAGAATGTATAGAGCGTATTTTGAAAAGCCAATTATATATTTATCATCAAATTGAAACTATACATTGATACATGCAATATAATTGCTAACAATAGTTTTGAATGAACAGCTTTAGACTCTAAAAGTGTAACCTTGTAGTTCTTAAATAATATATTCATGCAAAAATGTATGCACTTCCTGTAAAATACCTTTAAAATGCCCTATTTTTGAAATCCTAAAATATTCATTATATTTACAATACAATCTGCTTTTATATAGTGCCTCACACATATATTTAATGATTGCTATAGGGTACAGAATTTTATACCACAGAATTAGAAAGTTTTTACAAGAGATTTGCCCACTTCCCTTATTTTTAACTTTTCCTCCAGATCCTGCCCACTATATACTCAATACTATTTGTCTTTAAGAGTTCAAAAAGAAGCTCTAACATTTTAACGCCCTGTTCTCAATTTGGCAACAATCATAGCTGCCAGCTGTTGTGCGTCTGTCATATGGGGATTTTTCTCCATTACCGAGAGGACAATACCAGCAGGGAAAATATTGCAGAGATTCTTGTATGTCTGATACTGATGTTCTGGAATAATATGCTGTTCCTGTGGCTCTCCACATACCCCAATCCAGGGATTCCTCCACAGTTGCTCCATCTTTTCAGGCATGCTTCTTACCATTACAGGTTCATAACATGGTTGCATGAGATTGTTGCTCAGTGGATAGGAGTGGTAAGCGTAAGTATCAGCAGCACATGGTAATGGATCCCAACTAGCATGCTGCTCTCGACAGAGGGGTGGCCTTCTCTGCCGCATAGGGTTACTTTCATAAAGCCGTGAGTCGGAAATACTGTCCATTCTTGTCATGACCAAGGCACGGCTTGGCTGTGCAGTGGCTGATGGATGAACATTCTGAGGCACTGGGTAGTCTCCTGGACAACTGGACCGTGCTCCAACAACTGGATGCTGGACATGCAGTGCTAAATGGGAAACAGACTGTTTGCGAGGGAGTTGTTTAGGCTCTTCAGTTCCATAACTCTGAACTCTAGTTAAGGCTTCATGGTAACCATGGGAAAAAGGCTGAAGACGATTTTGGGATGAAAGTCTGTGGACCTTCACATTGTCTTCTGCCCTGGCATCTGCTACACCCAGATACAAATCATTATAAGAGGAATAAGAATCATTACTTGTATGGCTTAAGCGATTGTCAGGACAGGGGCTTGAATTTCTAGAGTACATCCCTTGGTCTGCATTAGCCCCATAATAATCTGTGTTACGCATACTGCTTATGCTCAAATTGGAGAAATCACTGAGCATGGAATAGTAGCCATGGTCTCCTAAAGATTCATATTTGGGATACTGGTCTGTATAGCTAACAGAAGTGCCATGGCTATTGGTGACCAGTATGGGAGGATACTGCACACTGGCCATGTGTTCTAGTGAGGATTTTTGATGAGTAAATTGTGATGACCCTGGTACAGGGCTGCTTGCAGAACGAGTATTTAATGCACCAACAGCATGGCTTTTTGAAGGAGGGATTGTTGGTACACTTAATGCAGAAACAAGAGAAGGGACAGAGTTGGCTTCTGACTTCCGAGCTACTGACAGTCTTTCCTCAGGTTCCACAGCAACTGATCTAATGCTTGGGTCTGACTGGCGTTTGGGGGCAATACGTTTCACTTCAGAATTGATTTCTCCTTTGGAAATGGATGATCCTGTGCCACATTTGGCTAAAGCTCCCTCACTCATAGTTTTCACAGCAGACAATTTGGCACTTATTCGAAGCTCATCTGCTACTGACCTCTGAGGCTGATTTGCGCGTTCTGGATGATAATATTTACATTTGTGTCCATAGGTGCATTTTTTGCCTGCAAAAGAAGTCTCCAAATTAAACATGTCAAAAACAATCAATCCCACAGAAAGCTATATTACAGTAAGCTAAACAATCTATAACCCACTAACCCTATAGAGGTGTTAATGGGCCACTCTACCTGGAATGGTCCCTTACAATATGTGCTAACTACTTATGCTAAACAATCTGTTCCACCTTGCATTTTGCTGGGAGTACCTTCCCAGACCTGAAGAAGAGCTCCGTGCATCTCAAAAGCTTTTTTCTGTCATCAACAGAAGTTAGTCCAATAAAAGATATTGCCTCATCCACCTTGTCTCTCTAATGAGCTAAACAAAAAGATTCAGTGTTCAATACTGTATTATTTGTAATACTTTTGGGGTTGTAGAGTGAAAGTAGATGCTTATGAAAATAAAGAACTGTGATGAGCACAGGCACTGACTTTCATTTTTCTGGGTAGGTACTCCACCCCTGCTCTGCTGAGGCCCCGCCTCCACTCCACCCCTTTTCCCAAGACCCCAACGAGGGTTCCACCTCTTCCCACCCCCACTCTGCCCCTGTCCAAAGCGCACCCCACCCTCGCTCCGCCTCTACTCTACTAGTAGAAGCAGCTGACTGGGGGAGGCTGGTGCGTGCTGAGCACACACTATTTTTTTTCCCTGTGAGTCCTCCAGTACCGGAGCACCCAGGGAGTTGGCGCCTATGATAGACTAATCTGGAGTTTTGTATATACAAGGGCAGCTACTGAGCATGCCTTCTGCTCACACCTCAGCTGTGAACTGTAGTGCTCTCCCTCATATTATAATTGTTGAGCACTGATAATCTGCTCATTGCTGTACAAGACAAAAGAGTATCTCTATCACAGAACTTATACAGTACAGGACTTCTCCTCCTCTGAGTAAAACTATAAAAAGCTATCATACCATTTTGTAATGTGGATAAATATCCACTATGAATTTGGACCCAGGGCTTCACAGTTGAAAACCTATGTGTCTTCACCTTTTGAATTATTTCCCTATCCCAAATGCTATATATGTTTCTTAAAAAAAAAGGTGGAGATTGAAGCTAGTGTCCAATCTGGATGCTAGCAAGTAAAACAAGCCTGGTTTTGGTTTTAAAAACTTAAGGGAAGGCTAATTACATGATATTAACTTTTTACTAAAGTCTCCATTTGTACACAGAACTCAATCTGACTGTTGTGTACCTACCATAAGGGCATGGTTGTTTTTTATGTTCAGGAATAACAGGCCTTTTTCTTAGGAAATTTTCAAGGCTTGGACCATGGCGTCCTAAAGGATCATCAGGAGGCATAAATCTGGAGAGAAAAAAAGATGAAATATCAATTTCACTTTCCACTGTGAACTTTAACTGTAAATTTCACAATATAAAGAAAGAACATACTTGTCATTCACAAAAGAATACATTAGCAGGCGTTCCTCTATGAATTTCTTCCACTCTGGCTTTTCATTCTGAAGATCCCGATAATTGTCATTTGACACAATGATGCCATCTGAGTCAAAAGCCAGTTTTACTATGAACCGGTCATCATAGCAGACCACCCTTCTTCCCTGAACTCGCCGAGATGGGGTGAAGACAAGAATTTTTTCTTTCTCCAATTTACGTAAAATTTCTTGATCTGCAAGATAAGTTTAGATGGTTTAAATAATTGCATTGAGAAACAAGCCACTCCAAGTTTTCACTAAAAACTGTTTTTTTGGTTGTTGTTTTTTAACTTTATATGGGAAAGGGAGTTCAATAGTTCCTGACTAACAATAATACTTTGCATTCAATATGCTCAGATGCTATGATCATGGGAGGAAATGTAAGCATCTAGACTTATATGGCACTTTTCCTCCAAGGATTTCAAAGCACTTTACAAATATTCAGGCTTCTCACCCACTCCCATTCCTCCAGCACTGTACAATCAACCTGCTATTCCTGGCTCAATAAATGTGCAAATACTGTGTTCTAAAGTCTATACTTGCTCTACATCACCATCCAAGGATTCCACCTCTGTCAGAGGAATCCTGGGCTGCTTGGCAACCTTAAAACAGGTTGAGTAAGGCCAAGAAGCTATCCTTATATTCCTAAAATCCTTGTCATTGGGAGGAAATATTAATATTTCTCTCCACAGTACAGAAATGTATTTTATCAGAATTAGAAAAACCTATATTATTCCTACTTGCAGGTACTTATAATGGATTTTAACTAGCAAAAATCTCCCTCAGTTTCAATTTGAGTGCTGAACCTTCTGGTCGCCATCCTCCACCCAAAAGTTGACTATTTCAGTAGTGACATACGTGTAAATTTGTGAAGCTGTTGGGAATGTCTTTTGGGATGAAAGATAAAATATAATTTTACTGAATTAACATTGCCTCAAATTATTTGCTCCATGCTTAAGATAATCCTTTTAATCCAAGAAACAATTTTTTGCTACAATCTTGTAATAATACAATTATTTTACCACAGGATGAAAGTAAATCTTTTTGAAATGCTACCTGTAATTGGTGCATCAGGTCGAGACTGCTCTTTTCTCCACGCAGGTACAAATACAGTGATATCTTTATGTCCTTTCTCCAGAAACCACTCAACAGCTAGCTGAATTCCCCGACAGGAAAATTCTTCTTTATTCCCATGGCTTAAAAATATGGCAAAGTATTCGTTTAAACTAGGATCAGAAAGAGTTAGCAAATGACAACAAAGAACTAGCTAATGATGCTTACTGCCATGGTATAGGCATTTTATAATACCTATACACAAAAAGAACAAATAGATTTCACCAATAGCAAAAGGGTTTGACAAAAATTTACTCTTTTTCAAAATGAATTTTTTTTTAAAAAAAGGGAATGAAATATCAAGGATTTCTCAAAGATTATAGTTTACTCTGTTAGTGAATCAAGTCGTATTTCAATAGCATTCAATTCAGATGAAGCATCTTTAAATCACTCTACAAACTTGATTCACTTTCGAAAATGGCAACATAAGTTAGTTTTAGTTAGAGAAATATGGATTTCTGAAGAGTTTGCTGAAAATCATTTAAGGCCCTGATTGTGCAACTCACTGTGTTCATGGATGTACCGCTACATTACAGCAATAGGCAATGAATTGCAGGAACAGGGCCTAAATCTAGTGATGTTATAGGCCTTTCATGCCTCATTCAGGAGAGCACTAGTCAGCACTGCAAATGAAATCCTATGGAAGTCAGTGAGAATTAACTTTAAATCATGCTTAATGCTATCCTGAATCAGGGCCTTAGTATTTTATTTGATCAGTAGATTAATTTCTCACCAGTGACCTAATTTTACAGAGAGAGTCTGTGTGTGTGGGGGGGAGGTATTAGAAATTTATTTGGATATCATATGTAACAATTCTGATTATTTTATTGTAGAAAACATCTTAACTGCACACTTTTTAATGTGTTTTATGGAGGAGAGAGGCCAGATGGGGTAGAAAAATAATTGAGAACTGTACAAATCTATTACAGCTCACTCACTGGTATTTTGGTTGTATTTGAGAACCTAGACCAGATCCTGCATTTTGGAAAAGTAATTTATTTCAATGTATTGTCTGTTTTATATTTGCATTTAAAAAATGGTATTTTGAGGTATTTCAGTTAGGGGAAGGGTGATTTACTTTTTTTTTACCCATTGTGGATGTCCCTTTCACAGATGTACAACTGCAGATTTCTTATAAGCTACTTGGTTAGAGTGAAAAAGTGATATCTGCTTTAAAAAAGATTATAAATAGTAGTGCCTGGACACCCACACAACTACTACACCCACTCAGTAGAAGAGCATAAACTGTAAAAGTCTGCAAGTACTTTACTTGCTGATGACTGTTTAAAATCAGTCTTTAGTGCTAAACTAGTGTACAAGGGTACTACAAAATTCAGAGCACAATTAAAAATAGCACTTGAATATATTTCATAAAATAACTTGGATGATGATTCACCAATTGCCATATACAGTAACTCCTCACTTAAAGTCGTCCCGGTTAAGGTTGTTTCATTGTTACGTTGCTGATCAATTAGAGAACATGCTCGTTTAAAGTTGCGCAATGCTCCCTTATAACGTGGTTTGGCAGCCGCCAGTTTTGTCCACTAATTGCAGAAAGAGCAGCCTGTTGGAGCTAGCTGGTGGGGGCTTGGAACCAGGGTGGACTGGCAGCCCCCCTATCAGCTCCCCTAAATTCCCTGTGCGGCAGCCGCACAGCAGGCTATGAATTGCCAGCAGTTCAGCTGTCCCTCCCCCCACTGCCATGTGCTGCTCCTGCCCTCTGCCTTGGAACTGCTCCTGGGAGCTTCCTGCTTGCTGTGCGGGGCCGGAGGCGGCTAATGTCAGGGTGTCCCCCTCCTCCTTGCTCCTGCCCCCCCCCCCCCTTCCCCCTCCCCATAGAACAGGGGGGGGGGGGGACGTGACGGGGCTCAGGACGGAGGCAGCTTGCTGGTAGCAGCTGCTGTCTCAACTTGCTGATCTGCTTAAAAAGGCAATGTACTTAGAGTGGGGTCAGTGTATTTAAAGGGGCAAAGCATATCTCTCTCTCACACACACTCACAGGGTGTGTGTCTCCCCTCCCTCCATTTGTACTGCCTTGTAGAGTCTGAGGCTACATTAACGTGTTAATCCATGAGGGCTCAGCTGTTCTAGTTCATCATTTAGCAGTCAGGCACTCCCTGGGAAATATCCCACCCTCTGACTTCACCATCTCAACCAAGCTTCACAATCATCATTGTTGTGTACAGTATTAAATTGTTTGTTTAAAACTTATTCTGTGTATATGTGTGTGTGTATATATAGTCTTTTGTCTGGTGAAAAAAAATTCCCTGGCACCTAACCCCCCCCCCCCCCCACACACACACACATTTACATTAATTTTTATGGGGAAATTGGATTCGCTTAACGTCGCATTTTTCAGGAACATAACTACAACATTAAGCGAGGAGTTACTGTACTTACAAAAACATCAGGCTTTTTACATATCAGAGCTGTAAGCCAAAACATTCCTCATTTAGGGTTTTCCCATTAAGCCTGCACCTTCCAAACTGACAGCCTAGTGATTGTTTAGGGCACATACAGGTAGCCACAAACTCCAAAAGATAAACAGTCCATTGAAATTAATGCAGTTTTTAGAAATTTAGTTGGGTTATTAAGCAGCAATCAAGCAATCATGAACTGCTAGTAATTTTGCCAGTTCCTGATATTCTGGCAAATAAATTTTAGGAATACTGCTTTGATTCTCTCATTAGCCAATACTGACAATTAACATTACATAGCTGGGCAGTGCACTTTTACATTAGAAAATTAGTATTTCATTATAGAGCTGCACAGTTGCAAAGATAAAACTTTCTATTAGTGGCACAGCTTTTATGTTCACATTCCAATTACTACTTCATAGTGTATTGATTTACAAAACAGTTGTGGTGTATTGTTCAACAAAAATATTACACAGTGAGTCAGAATTTACACTTGGGCCTTTGCCCAGTCTCTGTATACACAATCATGGAACTACCTTTTTTGCTTATCAGGGCCAGTATGCAGTCATAGTACGCAGCCCTATGAAGATTTCAGACAGAACTGTGAGGCTACAGAGACTGGGAACTTCTTAAACCCTGGAGCACCCCAGGATTGGGAGTGTGCAAAGGTGGGTTCAAGCTACTTTGCCACTCCCTCGGCCGTGAGTTCTGTGCTCACCTCCTAGGGACTGTCTACATGGGAAAGTTTTACCAGTTATCCTGATATAGTTAAACAGGTATAGTTATACTTTTAATCTTCTAAATTCACACCATAGGTTATATCAAAGAAACTTTTCTGGATAGACAAGGCCTGAGAGGCATAGCAAAGAATCTCACTCTAAACATCAACATCATTAACTATTTTACTTCCCATCAAAGCATAGATGATGAGAGGTATCACATTATGAAACGTCCATTTCCCAAAGTGTGAAGGAGGGAGCAAGGGAGCATTTAAGACTAGTGGAAGGGAGAGAATGAAAGATAGAATAATTAAGATGTGTACACTTTTAACACTACAATCTGGAGTTGCGGGGAAGAAATCGCAGGGGGTGCAACTGATTTCATTTTCCTGAAGGAGAAGGACAGCAGTAGCCACTCAGCTTTCAGAAGTTCTGGAAACACTGAGTTAAAGCCAGGACAAATTAGTACTAACTAAAGAAATCTGTTAATCATATTCTGTCTTCTGCAAACAAATAAGACAGCATGCACTGAAATATACATCTTGCCACTTCCTTAGAGCAGGTATGCACCATACCTGGAAACATTCTTCAATCAATGTCTTGAAAACAAAATGTTCCCAGCAGATTTGTCATTTTGTGTAGTGTGGTGTTTTTTTTTTTCCCTTATGCAAAGATGTGTTGTCAAGTATCTCACAGGCTTTATACAATATATTGTAGAATTAGTATTAAAAAGCTTCATGAAACTGTTTTTTGGGGAAGAAATAAAGGAAACTGTTTATGAGCGATCTTATGAATCTTAACCTTTGTTAAAACTATAGTTTTAGGGAAAGCCAAAGGCAATGCCATGAATTATAAAAAGCTCATCAAGACATCCTCTTTCATGCTCAAATGTAATATAGTAGAACCTCATAATGATGATCACACTTTGGGAATGGAGGTTGTTCATAACTCTCTGAACAAAATATTATGATTGTTTTTTCAAAAGCTTACAGCTGAACATTGATTTAATACAGCTTTGAAACTTTACTATGCAGAAGAAAATTCTGCCTTTTACCATCTTAATTTAAATGAAACAAGCACAGAAACAGTTTTCTGACCTTGTAAAATCTTTTTAAAAAAAACACCCCCTCTCCCCCCCCCGCTTTTTTTCAGTAGTTTATGTTTAACACAGTACTGTACTGTATTAGCTTTTTTTTTGGTCTCCGCTGCTGCCTGATTGTGTACTTCCAGTTCCAAATGAGGTATGTGGTTGACTGGTCAGTTTGTAACTCTGCTATTCATAACTCTGAGATTCTACTCCAGGGGTTCTCAAACTGGGGGTCAGGACCCCTCAAGGGGTCATGAGGTTATTACACGGGGGGGGGGGAGGGGTCGCAAGCTGTCAGCCTCCACCCCAAACCCCGCTTTGCCTCCAGCATTTATAATGGGTGTTAAATATATTTAAAAGTGTTTTTTATTTATAAGGGGGGGTCACACTCAGAGGTTTGCTATATGAAAGGGGTCACCAGTACAAAAGTTTGAGAACTGCTGTCTACTCTATAGAGAAACAGATGTTTGCATGTGGTCTGTTTTACTAATACCAATATCATAATTAAAACGACACCTGATCAACATAGTCCAAAAAACACGCAACTTTAACAATCCATACGTAAGCAATATGAAGGCCCATGAAAAAATATAAAGTGAAATACTAGAATGAATGCATATACCTCTCTTTATTGGAGGAGAATCAAAAGCAAAGTCAGTGACTGAAAATCACGTGGTCCTATTTCTGGGCAAGTTCTCTGTGGATCTCTTTGATCGTTCCAAAATTTGGGGAAACTACCAGACCAGAGCTGAACATTTGAACTTTAATCCCATGTGTTCACCTCAAAATGAAAATCTACTCTTAAAGAGCTTGCTTCATAGGGACCAGCAAAGGGAGTCTAAGCACCAAGTTCAGCTCTGTTTATCAAAGTATTTAAACTGGGGAGATGCTGCTGTTTTTACCAGGACAGAATATGGCCCTAAATATGTAACTTATTTGGCAGTTTAGCTACATTGTCCAAGAAACAAACATGAAAAATATTTACTATTTTACTTCTTACATATCTTGATTAAAGGGATACCATCAATTTGAAAATAATATTTCTATCTGATCTGGTCTATACCAGTGGTTCTCAAACTTTTGATCAGGCCCCACTTCTTTATGTCTGTAGTCATTTACACCCCCTCTCCTCCAAAAAGTCACATGTACAACTGCCCAGCTCTGAAGGCAGAACAGGAAGCAGGGGCTGTTGGACGGTCATACAGCTCTGAAGGCAGCACTGCACCAGCAGCAGCATAGAAGTAAGGATGGCAATGTGAAAAGTGACATTAACAAATATCAATTTTCACAGCAGACTTAACGTCCCATTGCTACCCTTACTTTTGTGCTGCTGCTGCCACCAGGGGGCTGACAACCGGAGAGCCCCCCCTCCACGTGAGGGATTGGGGAGGGGAAGGTGGGTGACTCATGAGAGGAACATAAAGGGGGGCACCAGCTAAAGGTGGGGCATGTGAGCTCCCCACATGACCCCCCACATGACTCCTCCCCGCCCCCAGCCTTGGCCCCCATACTCTTCCCATCCACTCCCCATACCACGTTACTTGGGGGGGGGCTCTGTCCTCCCACTGTGCCGGATACTGATTTCAGGCAAAAGGAGGTCTGTACAGCCCTCGCCGGAGGACTGGGATGAGGGCAGTACCGGTACAGCTGCACCGGAGGAGCTGCCAGCACGGGGCACTGGATCCCAGCTGTGGTTCCTGGGAGAGCCCCGCAGTTCAGTTCCTGAACCGCGGGGCTCTCCCAGGAACCGCAGCGGCGAAAGGAGCAGAACATGGGGCCACCGGGTGGCCCCACACTGGCAGCTCCTCCGGCGCAGCTGTACTAGTACCACCCCCAACCCTGTCCTCCGGCGGAGCTGTATAGGCCCCAGGTGAGGCAGCTGCATGGAAAGGTTGGGGGCAGGGATGGAGACAGTACAGCCACGCCAGAGGAGCTGCTGGCGTTCTGCTCCTTCGCCGCCGCGGTTCCCTTCTGAATGTGCGAGGCCCCCCACTCCCCCCGGTGTCTGGTGAGAGGCATGTGACCTCTGCACAAGCCCCAGGTGCCCTGGGCTGACAGCAGACGCTCTTAAAAAAAAAAAAAAAAAAAAGCTCACAGCTTGTACCTCCCTTAACACATTCCTGTGCCTTCCAAGGAAGGCACACCCCATTATTTGAGAACTGCTGGTCTATACACATTTTGTACTATTATAATTACTTCAGTAAGGAGTATGTTTTTTTGTTTTGTTTTTTTTACACTGGCTCAATCTCTAATGTGGACACAGTTACACTGGTATAAAAAGTGCCTGATAACAGCACAGAGTATTCCACATCTCGTACAGAAATACCAGTATAAAGCAACTTTATACCAATATAGCCACATCCACACACATCACATAGATGAGGCCTTATACCCACTATTGTCGCAAGTAACACCCAAGATTGCTTTAAATGAAAGTGATTAAAAAAAAAAACATGTATTTTCTTTAAAGATTACTTTGTGTACAGTCAATTGCATTGTTATGTTGATGGTCAGGATGATATCAGTTATGAATTCTGCAGCAGACCGTTCACATGCATGCTTGTCCCCAGGCCCTGTAACTTAGTGCTCAGCAGAAAAGCTGAAACTGAAGATGTAGCAGGGAGATGTCAGCACAGGGGGAAAAGGGCGTGGGAGAGTAGTTGAACAGAGAAATGTTTGTCGTGTTGTTATTAAGCCCATCCAAAATACCCATTCAACCAGCAACAGGGAAACAGAAAAGCCTTTATAAAGAACTTCCAAATGAATTTTTTAATTTATTTCAAAGCATAAAATTTTAAATGTGTTTTATCAAAATTTTTTTTCTGAATTTAGTTAAAAAAATTCAGGTTAAGAGTTCTTTAAAAGAAAATTGAGAAGGCAATAATAAAGAATGCCTTTTGGATTAGCACTGCCTGTAGAAATCTTGACATCAGTGAACCACACCATACGGTTTGGCTAGGGAATTTCCTCCTGTTTCAAGTTGAACAAGACCAAAGATAGACTGATCCTTTCCCCATGGTAAGCACTGTATATTGAAAAAGCACCCTTAGCTGAGACTGCTCGTCTTAGCTATCAAGCTGCTTTTAAAACAACTCTTCCACCCACTCTGATGTCCAAGCTGCCATTAGATATTTTAGAACAAGACTGATAAAGTGTTTCAAAAACTTAAAAACAAAACCTTTACTGCAGTATAACTAAACTCTTATTTATTGGTTAATTAACAGATTTATGGGAGCAGAGGCCTGCAAAAAAAGAATGATATGGAGGGAGCTGATTTTTGGGGTAGGGATTGCAAAAAGAGGAGTATCAACATATTTTGAACAGTGGGTGAAAGAAACCAGAAATTAAACAGGAGCATATAGTCAACATAACATGATTTTGTCATTCAAATTGAATATTTATATATAAACATACTGGTGTATTATTTAAAAAATGCTTACACTGAGGCCTACCTCATAGCCACGTTACTTCCATCAATGACAATTGGTCTTAAGTTGTCAGTGTTATCCACTACTTCATCTTCAAGTGACAGTTCAGGGCTGGCCATTTCCTTTGGGCAAGGACCCCTGGGCACCAGAGTACCACTACTACTGCCGACACTGCCTTGTCCCTCTGATTCACCCTTGTTGCCAAGTCTCACGAGTTCTGCCAAAATATCATTGATTAGAGCATCTGCTCCCAACTTGTTCAGCACTGCCTGGATCTGATCTCCAGCATACCCAAGCTTTAAAGCAAAATCCATTTTAGCCTGGTATTCCTTGTCCAAGTTTATTTTACACTCTTCCAGTTTCAAGTCCTGAAGGATACTGCTCTGTGAGAAACTTGGACGATCCAGGCAAGGAGAGCGACAGAGTTGCCTATGTGGTTTAGTAGAAATTTCCTTTTCCCTCCACTGAGTATTGCTACAGCTGTTTTTGAAGCATTGTTGTTCAGGCTCACTTTCTGAGCTTGTCCATTCCTCAGATTCAGCACTGCAGTCCCCAGCATCCTGTTCCACATTCCTCTCTTCTTTGGAATGCCTCTTCTCCATTTTCAACTTCTCCACCATAGACCAGGCCGTCATCACGTTCAGCTTCCAGCCAGAGATCTCAAACTTCTCTTTCACTTCCAAAGCTGCCTGGGATTCATACTAAATTGCATCTTGTAGGCTAATTGAAAGTGCACACAAGGCTGGAGTTCATCTGTCTTGCTTGATATGTGCTAGTGTATACAAAGCCAATATATAATCCTAAATAAACAAAACACACAAACACACATAATTAGCTTTTGTCAAATTCTTCAAAAAGGTTTGACTACCATACTTTTATTTAAAAAGCAATAGAGATCCCCAACCATTCAGATTCCAATTTAATTGTGTGTAATATTATATAAGAAAAACTTAATGGCAATACTACTACACTTCCAACACAATAAATTCACAGTTGAAGTAAAAGCACTGTCAGTTTGCCTGTCATAGGAGCTTTTGGGAATGAGTAACATGGTATGTCAACAGCACTGAGCATACAGAAGCACAGAAATTGACTATCCATTATTTTTACTAATAAGGTCTTTACATGCCTGCACCATGGCTAGCTCAGATATAACTGGGCAGGGTTTTGGAGAACATCAATTGTAACCTAGGGTTTGTCTACACAATGGGGTAATGTGCAACTACGGGGGTGTAATTTCCAAAGTGCACTAATGTACTGCACACTAGAAGTTCCCTGGTGCACTTTAACATAGTACTGTTTTACAAACAGCACTCCATTAAAGCACATTAGGGAAGGGAAACTACTTACCAAGTACAGTAACGAGTTCTTCGAGCTGTGTTGTGCATATGTGCATTCCACTGATGATGTGCACGCGCTTCGTAGTAGAGATGAAACTCTTTTTGGCCAGCAGTACTTGTAGGGCATACATGTGCTTTTCAGTCCTCGTGCTTCTCCACCACCATTCGGTTCCTTCTCAATGCAGAATCCCTTACAAGAGGGCTCTGAGGTATAGGGGATGAAAGGGCAGGTTGTGGAATGTACATATGGACAATAGATCTCAAACTCCAGTTATTGTACATGGGTAACTTTTCTTTCTCCTTTGAGTGATTGTCTATATGCCCATTCATTCCACTGATGGTGACTCCCAATCAGTTATCATATTTAGGAGGTATAAGTTTAAGCAGTTACCAAAATAATGATTAAAATGTAGTGATGGATTTAGAGGCTTCTACTCAGGTATAATATCAAGTGAACATGTGGGTTCACACACAAGCAGCAGCTTTACAAATGTCAGATATTAAGTTTCTCAGTGATGCTGCTGACACAACTTGCACTGTTGGTGGAGGGGCCCTAATCGTAGCTGGTGTCTCTACCTTGGTCACCTCATCACATTTTAATACAATCAGAAATCCCATTACGCTGTCTCTGGACTGAAACTGCAGAGCCCATCATCCTTCCCTCAGTGAAGACAAACAAGTTTGGCAATGTTCTATACAGTTTCATTCTATTCAGGAAGTAGGATCACCTCACATCTAATGTATGCAAGGTTGCCTCAGATTTGGATGCATGAGATTTCTGAAAGAATCCTGGTAGGTATACTGGTTGGTTGAGATGGAAGCCTGTGACTACTTTAGGAAGAAATTTAGGATATGTCTTCATTAATACCTTATCTTGGTAGAATACTGTATGTGGAGGGTCAGTCATAAACACTTGAATCTTTCCTACTCTTCTGGCCAAAGTTATCACTATCAGAAATTCCATTTTCACTGATAGGTGTAATAGAGACGAGGCAACCAGGGGCTTGAAGATGAGTCCCATGAGTGCTGTGAGTTCTAGATTTCAAGTCCCGAGGTGGTTCTCTGATAGGTGGGAATACTTTACTTAGGACTCTCAAGAACCTTACCACGGTTGTGTGATCCTCAATCAGTATGTGGCAAGATGAGATCACCACTAGGTGCGCCATGATCAAGCTAAGAGACAGATTCTTCATCTTGAGTTTGAGTAAATCGAGAGTCTGCGGGATTGAAAGGTAAACGTGGAATCAATTATTTCCACTGGCACCAATGAGAGAACCTTGTCCATTTTGACAGGTAAGTTTGTCTTGTCCTTTCTACTGCTTATCATAACTTCCATAACTGAGGAGAAGCAAGCCTGCTGTCCTGATGACATCCATCCAGCCTGCATGCAGTGAGGTGCAGGGGATGCTAGGTTCAGGTGTGGAATCTGTCCCTGGTTCTTACACAGTAGGTCTGGAAGCAGAGGTAAGGTCCTGGACTAAGATACTGAGAGACTCAATAGGTTTGTGAACCAGAATTGGCTGGGCCATGCTGGAGCTATAAGGATTGGTACTGATGGCTGAAAAGACGCCGGTCTTTACCATATGAGGCACATGCACACCATCAATGGAATGGCATATGCACAATATGTTAGTGCACTTTAGAAATCACACCCCTCATAGTGCGTATTACCCTACCACATAGACATTTCCTGAATTCCCTTCAGTCCCTTTCTGCAAGGCTTTGCCATCACATAAAACTGTTATATTTATGGCATATGCAAAGAATTAGAACATAAAAATGGTCATACTGGGTCAGACCAAAGGTCCATCAAGCCCAGTGTCCTGTCTTCCGAAAGTGGCCAATGACAAGTGCCCCAGAGGGAATGAACAGAACAAGATAATCATCAAGTGATCCAAATCTAGAAACAAACAAATATTCTTCCTGAAAGGCTGCAACATAACACCACTTTATTTCTCAGAATACAGAAATCTAACACACAACAACCGAACAGAGAGACAGGCACAGCAGGCTGCAACCTAAGGCAGAGAGACAACTCAACCCACCACGCTCCAGACTGGCTCTTTTGCAGACTGAATACTGAAGACCCAGATCACACGCTTCCCTACACCACAATAACCAATCAAGTTGACAAGCCAGAACCTCTTAAAAATCACTATATGGTAGGCTAGCAGATAGGCAGGAGTCACTACAGAGATGCACAAAGCCCTGTGAGAGAACTGTCTTGGGCTCGTTGTTTTGTGCTCATAACTCATTAAAAATTCCTGAAACAAGAAAGTACACTGCAATATTTTGACAGAGGGGCTGGGGACCTTACCCATAGTTTGTGTTTCTTGGCCAAAAAAATTGCTTAGGGAGTTTTAACAAGAAACTTTCTTAGCTAGAAACAGCTAGCCAAGGTGGTCTGTGAAAAGTGATATCTGAAGTAGGCTAAGCATTTGAAAGATGGCTATTAATAATCATAAAAGGAACTTTGTATCGTCAACAATCCATGCCTAGAAAAAATGATGAGTCCAAATCCTAATGTATGTGTAGCTAACTGGACAAAACTGATTTGGAAAGTGGTGGAAGTAGCTAGCCCTGGATCAGGGGGCTCAATAAGAGAGTTCTCTGGCCACAAAGAGGATTGCTGCTATCTGATCCAAAAGAGAAACTGACAGGCTGAACAGATTGTTCAGAGAGATTTCAAGAAATCTGAGCTATTTTTCTTTTTCCTCTGCAACTAAACTGAAAATGCCTTCTATGTTTAGTTTATGAGAAGTATCTATCTAGATATTACACAAACCATTTCTTTTCTTTTAATTTCATTTTCTGTTTTTAATAATTCTTGTTTTTGTTAAGATTATTGTTGCACAGATAATTTTATGGCGATGTCCCCAAAGAACAGAGAATACGGTAACCACTAAGGAGAGGTGCTGAAAGGCAAAGAGTTTCCAGAACCTATTCTCTCCTCACAGTCTCAATGGAGAGTTACAGACAAAGGTTTCCTCTCCCAGTGAGCTGTATTGCCATTAGACTGGGGGAGAAGAGGAGTGTATATAAGGGCTTGTTGTTATGTACAGTGTTACAGCGGCGCAGCTGCACTGGTGCAGCTGCGCCACTGTAGTGATTTAGTGAAGATGCTACTACGCCAATGGGAGAGCTTCTCCTATTAGTGTAGTTAATCCACCTCCCAAGAAGTAGTGGCTATGTCAACAAGAGAAGCTCAAGCTCTCCCTTCATCATAGTGCTATCTAGACAGGATGTCAGGTTGGTGTAATTATGTCGCTCAGGGGTGTGGATTTTTCACACTCTGAGCGATGTAGTTATATCGATATAGGTCTGTCATGCAGACCTGGCCTTAGACGAGATGCTGAAAGACCAAAGAAGAGAATAGAGTTGGCTGGGTTTTGTGTCAGGAACATTAAAACCACTTAGAGGAAATTTACATCTCTTTCATGTTCCTTTCTTCACTCCCTTTCATGTATTTTCCATCCCTTTAGAATGAGAGCAGGGATTAAAAGAAAGAAAAAATTATCAAGGGAACATATAAGAACTCAACCAAGTAAGTGAATTATTTATCCAGAAGAGCATCTATCATATACATTTGCATTCAGAAACTTTTTTTTAAAGCAGATTCCTGCCCCTCAAGAGATCAAAGTGGCTCTTATGTAGCTCCTGTGGTCTAACACATCAGAGAGCAATATGAGAATTACTCCCCTGATGTACAGTGATTGACTAAGTCTGTTGGCTAAAAATAAGTATAAGAATCTTTCTTGAAAAAAAAAAATTATTGCACATACAACATAATTAGAATCAATATAGTGTCTGACACTGTTAACTTCCTTTTTATTTTGAAGCTAAAAAGTACCCGAACTAGCTTTTCATCCTAAAAATATGATAAAGAAAAGCTTCCACACAAAGAAATGTAACAGCCACTAAAATTAGAAGGCCAATAATGGAAGTGCTGACTAGCATTAATTATAATGATGTAAAATAAATTTATAACATTCTTTAATATAATAAAAAAATCTTATTTTTAAAATGGAAAATTGGTCTTCCTCTTGTTCACTGAAACCCTGCTCCGGCACTGGGGACTCAGGCTTGGCACATCCCAGTGTTTTCTTCCCTGGTTGCAGTCCCACAAACCTGCCTGTGGCCAGGGCTTTCCACAGAGAGTGGCAGTCCCGGGTTGTCAAAAAGTTGTCAACAAGCTGCAGTACAGTTGCTAATATCCAAATCCCATTAACATTAAAGTCAATGGGACAGGATCAGTTCTCTGGAAAATGATGCTAATAATAGAAAGCTGTATTTAACAGAATTGAAATGGCATCCACCATATTTGGCAAAGTACAGATTATCAATTTATTCTAATTTTATTAATAATTTTAAGAGTAATAAAATTTATAATCAAAGTAAGAAACCACTTCACAAATGAAGCTGAAAAAGATTTATCTGAACAAGGAATTTTTTTTATTTTTTAGTATGGAGCAGTTGGAGAGTGCCCATCACCGTAGTATCTGAACACCGCTACTACCATTAAACTGTACATTTACGTAAGGCCTTTCAGTCAGAGATATCAGACCACATGTCACTTCATTTACATCAATCACTACCTTCGCCACAGAACTGCAACTAGCTTTGTGGGAGAATCCAGGACAGGCTTTCCAGCAGCAGAAACGCAAAACAACTTTAGGAAAAGAAGTGCAGAATAATTTACGGGAACCATTCTGGGCCACAAAGTGTCAGACAATGTTCAGCACCTTGGGAAGGTTTTCCTCTTAGAGAAACCCCTCATGGGCAACCTGTCCCTGAGGCTTCTAGCTCCCTGCAGTCTGACTGAGAAGGAAGTTGTCATCATGGTTGTGATTCGAGTTGGAGCTCTTGAAGGTAAAGAGTCCATGTCCACTCTGGCTCAGAAGATCCCACTACACGTGGGTCTAGAGAGCCTGGTTCAGAAGCAGGTCTCACTGACTTGGTCATTAGGAAGACCTGAAGGTGAGCTTCCCTATCCTTCCTAACTCAGGAACGGAATGACTTGCAAATCACACATTTACTGGGAATATGCAATTATCCCAGACAGTAGAGGCATTTTGAGTATCCATCCGAAGCTGCGAGAGCTCCCTTGCACGAAGGGCAGTGTTTAAACCTAGGTGAATCAAATAATGCTAGAGCAAGTAAGATCTAAAGGTTGTAACAGGTAACTGAACTACTAAAGCTATTAAAAACTATTACTATACTCTAACTGTAGAACTATTTAGTAAGGCTATCAAGAAGGCTGGCAGTCTCTTCTACTGTTGGGCTTTGTCTCTAAGCCGTGAGTCAATGAGAGGAATTGAATAGTGGCAGGTGCACCTCGCCCTTACATGCCCTCACAGAGAAGCATGAGGACATGTGTACCCGATGGGTACTGATGATTGAAAAGACTCCCATCTTTACCATATGAGGTGCATGCACACCATGGAATGGGCATATGCACAAAAGATTAGTGCAACTTTTACTCCTGGGGGAATTCTGCGCGCGCGCGCACACACACACACAAAATTCTGCGCACAATATTTTAAAATTCTGCATTTTTTGTCAGAATAATGCAATATAATCCAGCTAGTTTCAATTATTTTGGCAATTTATTTAAACTACGATACAATGGATGGAGAATGGGAGTGGGGAGCATTGGAGGAAATCACCAACCCCCCCTCTGTCTAATAGTACTGTAGCTAGTATTGACCCTTTACTTCTAATTATTAGTCAACAAATATATGCAGCCATATGCTCAGTGCTGCTTCATAGGCAACTGAAGAGCAAGTGAGGGCTGGGGTCTCAAACTCACAATTTACACTGGCTACTGACCATCTCCACAAAGATCAGCAGAAAACAGTTCATGGAACACATTTTGGTAAGAAATTTTTTCAGTCCAAAACTTCAGTTCTAATCACTAAAGCACCATAAGCATTTATAAGGCCACACTGTCCTTTACAATAAGTCTCCTTTACACCATTTTGGCAATGTAAAGAAGCCTTAAATTTTTTACACCTGTTTTATACTCCCGGGGGGAATTCACTAAGAAAAATGGGAACAATTCACTAAGCAGGCTGGCTGCTACATTCTCCTCTGCCTGGGGGAACAGAGCATGCCCCATGCCTACCTCTTCAGAAATACCCCAAAGCCCTGCCCCTCCACACTAAGCGTGCTGCAATAGCAAGTGGGACAGAGTGTCTCTCTCTCTCTCTCTCACATACACACGACTACCCAGAGCCCCCCCACTCAGGCGATGATTTATGTCTCTACCAGCTGCTTTGGGTGCCCAAACCGAACTGTCTGCACTGCCAGGGAGTGGGCACATGACCGTTCTTGCAGCTTCCCTTTGCTTCCCTGTCAGAAGTCATTGATGCAGAATTCCCCCAGGAGTAAACTATAATGTTCTTAGGTTTTTAAGGAATTCTCAAGGAAAAATTAATTCCATAATTCAAAACTTCATGGCTATACACCAACACCAGTAAGTGTCCTAGAAACACTGAGAGGGAAAACATTAAGAAGAATTGTTAGGGTTACAAGGCTAGCTCCACCTCTGACCCCTTCTCTGGCATCTCTCAGAACAACCACTTAAGTCTTAGGCCTCATGCCTTTACCTCCCTAAGGTAATCACACGATTCTCTAGCTCTTACACAGGGTCCTGGTCTACAGCACCATGTTTCCCCAGCAGGCCCAACCAGATTTTCCATTTGGGCGCTTAGGAGCCAATGAATTACAGTGACCCAAAACAGCCTTCTTCAAATGGTCTATTGCAGGGATCGACAACCTTTCAGAAGTGGTGTGCCGAGTCTTCATTTATTCACTCTAATTTAAGGTTTCGCATGTCAGTAATACATTTTAATGTTTTTAGAAAGTCTCTTTCTAGAAGTCTATAATATATAACTAAACTATTGTTGTATGTAAAGTAAATAAGGTTTTTAAAATGTTTAAGAAGCTTCATTTAAAATTAAATTGAAATGCAGAGCCCCCCGGACCGGTGGCCAGGACCCAAGCAGTGTGAGTGCCACTGAAAATCAGCTCACGTGCCGCCTTCGGCACACATGTCATAGGTTGCCTAACCCTGGTCTATTGTTTAATCTTAACAGTAGGAACAAAAGAACAAATAACATAAGTGCGGAGAATGAGGCAGTTATGTGTAGTATTATTTATAAATATAATCTCTTTTGGGCTACCTGTAAAATATTCTCCTGTCTGAATAATCAAAGGGGTTAAAGGAACCAAGCAGGGAAGGCAAAACAATGACGCAGATAAGAGTCCTGAAGAAACAATAGGGAAGCTGTTTACTGGGGAATAATGCATATCTGGCTGCATCCATGTTAAGGATAGTTTTACTCTTCCCAAGTCTGAGACCAGGTCTACTCTGAAAACTTAAGTCAACTCAGCTATATCGCTCAGGGTTGTGAAAAATCCACACCCCTGAGTGATGTAAGTAAGCCAACCTAGCCCTCCACTGTAGCCAGTGCTAAGCTGATAGACGAATTCTTCTTTTGATCTAGCTACTTCCTCTCAGGGAGGTGGATAACTACAGTGACAGGAGAGCCCCTCCTGTTGCTGTAGTGATTGTCTACACTGAAGCGCTACAGTACCACAACTGCAGCACTGCAGCTGTGCCACTATATCAATTCAAGTGAGGACTAGCCCTAAACCTATGTTCAAAGGGAACCCTAAATCTTAATATGCTGGGTCAGGAAGTAGGTTGTCTGCCCACTGATGCCAAGGAACACATAGAGACAACATGTGTCCTGTACGCAGGACAGTCTGCTTCTCCCAGCGAGAGATGAGGGGTTACCTTGTCTAAGGGGAACTTACAAATACCTGCAAGGAAAGATTAAGGTATAGATAAGGTGAAATCAGCATGTAGGACCCTTGAGTAGTGCTGTTTCTGTGTTACTGCAAACATAAACTGAAGGGAAACTCTTAAGGGCCTGTTGTGTTAACATGGTTGGGAAATGGGGGCCGCAGCCCAGAGATCCAGTCTAAAGTGGCTGGAGTACATGGTTCCACCCAAAGTAAGGCGCAGGAAGCCAGGTCTGTAATATGAGGGATGCACCGAATAGGGATAAAAAGGGGCCTAAGATATGGTGTGCCCTGTAACCATAACAATAAGAGAAAAGAATTTGTAAAAGAACAAAAAGGTCTGCACACATCTACCTTACTTTCTAGGCAGGCCTATCTTCCCTCACATCCCAAACCTCTGGGGGCCTGAGTCTCAGTCTGTTCCCCAAAAGTAACTACCCCAGAGAGAGAGCGAGAGAGAGAGAGAGATCCTTTTTTATCCTGCCAGTTCTTTATTCTCTCTTCCTGTGCTATTTTTAGCCCAGTTAGTCCAAAACCAGTTTGGTGGGTTCTGCAGGAGGCCAAGTCAATCTCCTCCAGGCAAATGCCCTCCCCCATTGTCTGGTAATAACCCCCAAGTGTTTGTTGAGGAAGGTCATACCTTGCATCGTCATTTTTACATTCCTGCTTATTTTTCCAACAGCTTGCTATTAAACTAAACCAATATATTTACAGTAAACCCCTTACAACAGATAAACATATTGTACTCAAAAATTATTACAAAGCAACTCCAAATCAGCAGGGCCGGCTCTAGGATTTTTGCCGCCCAAAGCAAAAACAATTTTGGCTGCCCCCCCGTT